>NC_082738.1:48567562-48797562 GCF_030144855.1 Hypanus sabinus
GAGCAAACAGTTTAATATGCCTACAGTCTCTCTCAGTGGCTTCTGTCCAGCGAAGTACTCCAAACCCTGCTTTATCCACACACGCACACACACATACACAATTCGAATTGGCCAGAATCCTCAATGGGAGGGGTCACTGTCAGCTGATGTAATTGATATCAGCTACTTCAACCGCTATTGTACGTTAGTTATACCAGATGCCCACCTCTCCAGCACTGAAAATATCCATTATACATTTACAGTTTAAATAGCTCTTAGAACACCAAACCTCCATGTCAATTGGTGACATTTTAATTCCTATCCATTTTCCCTGCCAATGATTTTTTCCCAGGCCATAATATTACCATGCAGTTTTCAAATGGAAGATAACCTACTCTGCTTCTCACATCATGGCAGCATAATTACTGATTCATGAACACCCGGCAACAGTTAGCCACTCAGGAGGGCTTGGGCAACCATAATGATTTGCCCTGAAAAGGCTAGCTTTTATTTCATCCAGCTACCATCCCACTTCCATGAAACTGCACAAAACCTCCATTTGAGATACCAAATGACATTGGAATCTGGAGCAACAAACAATCTGCTAGAGGAATTTAGTGAGCTGAGCAGCATCTGTGGAGGTAAAGGAATTGTTGACATTGATTTTAAAACGTTGACAGTTCCTTCTCCCCCACAGATGCTGCTTGACCCGCTGAGTTCCTCTGGCAGATGGTTGTTGAGTCAAATAAAGATAAGGATTTAAAGATTAGCTTTACTTGTCACATGCACGAGGGGTAATTGATAAGTTCGTGGCCTAAGGTAGGAGGAGTCAATTTTAGAAAATCTGGCACATTTATTTTTCAACATAGTCCCTTCCTACATTTATACACTTAGTCCAGCGGTCGTGGAGCATACGGATCTTGGACCTCAACTCTTTGAGTGATTATGCAGAAAGTTTGAAGTTAATAACGCATCTCCTTCTACCTTAGGCCATGAACTTATCAATCACCCCTTGATGTGTTATTAACTGATGAGTTATTAACTTCAAACTTTCTGTATAATCACTCAAAGAGTTGGCCTGCATGTGCATGTAACGAGAGCTGTACAACTCATCTGCTTCTACCTTGGGCCATGAACTTATCAATCACCCATCTGTGGACACTTTCTGGAGGTCCGAGATCCGTATGCTCCACGACCGCTGGACTAAGTGTATAAATGTAGGAGGGGACTATGTTGAAAAATAAATGTGCCAGGTTTTCTAAAATTGACTCCTTCTACCTTAGGCCACAAACTTATCAATCACCCCTCGTAAATCAAAACACACAGTGAACTGCATCGTTTGCATCAAATCAAATTAGTGGGGATTGCGCAAGGGTTACCCACAATTTACTAACCCTAACCATACATCTTTGGACTGTGGGAGGAAACCCATGTGGTCACAGGGAGAACATACAAACACCTCACAGACAGTGGCAGGAATTGAACCCTGATCTTACAGCTGGCACTGTAAACCATATTGCTAACTGTTACGCTACCACGCTGCCCACTAGTTTCCTCCAGTACAACCCCTTAATAGCAATATATACAGGCATGAATATGTCTGTCTGATTTACTTGCTAACTAGGAAGGACCATTTTTATGGCACCTTCTGCAATCTCAGGTTCAGTCCAAAATGTTTTCCAGCCAGCGAAGCACTGTTGCACTGCAGTCATGGCTGTAGGTTTGGAAAGGAGCAAGCAGTTTGCACTAGGCAAACTCTTACTACTAGAAATGTGTTAATGACCAGAAAATGTTCTTGTGATGTTTACTGAGAGATCACTAATGTTCAGTACACAGTCCAGTGCTAACCCTGATTGCATAGTGTCTCATTATTTTGAAGACATACAGAGAAAAAGTGTTTTACATTCACTTCAACTGTTACAAAATGGGTGAAGTATTAACTTCAATTGTCCAGTTCTGTGATAACCATCCATAGATTAAATAACAATGTTACTTTAACAAATTAGAAATGTAATGGGGCAAAGTATTATTTAAAAACTACTTAAACAATTACCAAACTAACAAAATCTTCACACATTATCTCTAGCAGAAGGTTAATGGGGAAAGTCAGGTCATCAACTAAGATTCTTGCCATTGCATCAAAGTCCAGTCACAACCAGATGTTCATTATTAGCCTCCTGTAGTTTCCTGCCATTGTGTAACAACTGATTTTGTGGAAAATGGCACTGATCAGAGATGGGATTAGCTCATTCGAGACGTCTTTCATTACAGAGATAGAATATGATACGAACTATTGCTCAAAGTCTACAATAGACTCAGAAAGCTCCGGAAACACCTCGCAAGTCAGGTAGCATATGTGGAAGATGTGTTGGTAAATAGTGGTCAGCACAACACTTTACAGTACCAGCAATCCAGGTTCAATTCCCGCTGCTGCTTGTAAGGAGTGTGTACGTTCTCCCCGTGACGGTATGGGTTTCCTCTGGGGTCTCTGGTTTCCACCCACAGCCCAAAGATGTACCAGTTGGTAGGTCATTGTAAATTGTCCTGTGATTGGGCTAGGATTAAATTGAGGGTTGAAGGGCAGTGCAGCTCGAAGGGCCTGTTCCGCACTGTATCTCAGTAAATAAATAAATGAAATGAAACAAAGTGAGTATTTCTAGTCAATCACCAAAAATTTATCAACCTGAAACATTAGCTCTGTTTTTAGTTTTTACTGATCTTATTTGCATTCTTCATTAACATAATTCCTTATTCAAAACAGCTTTTGCAAAATGTTAAAATGTTTCTGCTGGATCACAACCCCCCCCCCCCACTTTATCCCCAACTTCCTAAGGACAATATTGATAATCCACAGGCAAGTTCAAGTTTATTTTTGCAGTTTAGATTCTAATTTAGATTTTGCATGTCAACTTTGATTTTTAAAAAAATAAAAATGTCTTTGCAAAGCCTCAGGCAATTATTTCCAGCCAAGTTTTCGACACATTATGTCATAGACATGTAAAGGCCAAGCAGCAAGATGCTATCTTGGCAAGTAATTAGTCAGCAGTGTAGCAAGGGTGTGTGTTCTGTCATGCTGCTTGCTCAGTATTCACTGTCGAAGCATCTGCTCACCTGTTCTAGTAACTGATGGTATTCCTCCCCAGCCCTGGAATCTTTATTATTACAAACGTTCAATCAAAATGGAAGCTTATTATTTTACAATTTTCTCTGAAACAAAATTTTTACCTCAAAGGTAACTGAACCCACTATCAATCTGAATTGCGATCAACACAGCCAGATGCTTTATTTGAAAATAAAAGCAGAAAATTCTAGAAATACTCAGCAGCTTAGGCAGTTTGAGCTGATAAGAATTGGAAAACAGAGGAAGTAAGCATATTTTATGTTGCTTAGAAGAGAGGGGAGGGAAAATAAAAAGCATGAATCTTGACAGAATGGGAAGTCAGACTTGCTGGTGCCATCTGAGACAGAGGGATGAAGGATTTTTGGCTATCTGGAAGAGATGAATGAGGACAGAACAGAGTGCAGATAAAAACAATGTTGAAGCATTGATATCAGAATGTAATAATTGATGAAAATCTTAAAATAAAAGAGAATGCCTGTCAGGTAGCATCTGTATTTTTATTTATTTATTTAGAACAGCAGAACAGGCCCTTCAGGCCTAACATCCACAGCACCCAGCAAGCCCGATTTAATCCTAGCCTAATCACAGGACAAGTTACAATGACCAATTAACCTACTGACAGGGACATCTTTGGGCTGTGGGAGGAAACTGGAGCACCCAGAGGAAACCCATATGCTCACGGGAAGGACGTACAAACTTCTTACAGACAGCATCGGAATTGAACTCTGAACTCCGACAGCCCGAATTGTAATAGCATCACACTGACCACTACGCTACCGTGGTGTCCCAAGAGAGATAAACTGGATTAATCTGGGTTACAGGTTGATTACCTACAATTTTAACAAGCCAATTGTGATGCAGACTATAACATCCAGTTATCTGAAACTATTGAATTTGACATTGCACCCAAGGGTTCAATGTACTCTAATGGAAGATGGCGTTCTATTTCTTGGATTATGTTAAAATTCATTGGAAAGGTGTTGGAGGCCAAAGGTAGGGACGTCAGAGAGAATTAAAGTGACAGCCTTGGGAGCTCAGGGTCATCTTTGTAAAGTGAACAGAGGTGTTCTGTAAAGCTGTCACCCAATCTGTACAGGAGACCATACTTTGATCATTAAATTATTTGAAGCTAAGATCAGAATATGGTTTGTATATGTTTCTCAGGAATGTAATTAACAAAAGAATCTAAAATGATTTAGGCATCATCAGCAGAGTTATGTTCCTTCCAGTTGAGAAAATTATGTCATCACATTAGTGTCATTAAAGTCCAGGAAAACACGAGTGGAAATTCAAACTGACAGTGTACTCTAAGTATTATTCTATATGTCAAAGTCTATGTACTCATTTTAATTTCAGCTCATGTCACAATCACATTTGGATGTTGTGCCATGAGCCAAATGGTAGGAGGTTGCAAACTTGAAGCTTTCGTGCTCGGTCCAAAGCTCCTTTCCAGGTCTTGATTACAGCAGAGACTCAGTGTCATTTTGAGGAAGCGCTACAGCGTGGACGACACTGTACTTCAGATGACAATTTTTCTGGCTTAAGTGGTCATTAAAACATGCTAGTCAGCATTTGTTGAACCAAGGGGGCTTTCAGGATTCAGACAATATTCTTCCCCTCACTAACACACACAAAACTCTGGAGGAACTCAGCAGGCCAGGCAACATCTATGGAAAGGAGTAAACAGTTGACGTTCCGGGCTGAGACCCTTTATCACGACTTCCCCTAATCGATAGTGTAAAAAATAGACAATGACAATCTGAAGAAAAGTTATCAATGATATGTTGATGTTCTCTCCATTTTCACAGATATAGCCAAAACCACAGAGTCTACTGCCTTCATAGCACGGCAAGCAACAGCTTCAGAATTAGCCACTGTACATGAAGCATTTTGAGATACTTCCAACAGGCATGATATCAGGCACTGTGCTATTGCAAGCTTTTGCTTTCAAATGCTGTAAATTATGCTCCACCATATATTGGTCACAAAAGAATAATGAATTGAAATAGCATTCTAATTTACACGTCAGATGTCAAAATCTTTAATCCACAGCTTGAGTGATGCATAATCCTTATCTGGATACCAGGAAGAAATGACTGGGTTATTGAAAGAAACGGACTTTCCTATTACCTTCAGCATCTTAAATAGCCTAATATGCTGGGAGGGCCAATGAATCATTCTGCGCCTCAAAAGTCCTCTATCATGATTCTATCTGTAACTTAGCATATATATGGTATAATATTATGGAAGGATTACAGATAATCATCAAAATTCAATCCTTTGACAAATTGCTTCGGCTTCATCAATATGTTTTCAGTTTCTTTTTCAGGTTTGTGATTAAATTACCATCCTGTGATTCACCCTCAGGAATTCACAGGGATTTCAGGGTGCAACAGTTTCTTTCTAACATGTTCTGTAAAATTTACATTATGTCAAGATACAAATCATTAGTTATTTAATTATTATTACTAAAAAGATTATACAGTTTAATACATGGCTAAGGAGTTTCTCCAGCATTTTGTGTGTGTTGTTGAGGGGAAGAATATTGTCTGAATCCTGGAAGGCCCCTTGGTTTAACAAATACTGAATGTAGAATGTTTTATTGGCCACTAAAAGAGTTCTAGGAAGGAGAGGATAAGAGTTTTGAATCATTGGGCTCTCTTCCAGGGAAGGTGGGCCCTGTACAGAAGGGATGGTTTGCATCTGGACTGGAGGGGGACTAATATCCTAGCAGGAAGGTTTGTTAATGTTACACGGTTGGGTTTAAACTAGAGTTGTAGGGGGATGGGAACCACGGTGCCAGAACAGTTAGTGGAGAGGTTGTGGAGAAAAATGTCGTTAAGACCTCAGACAAAGTCAAGAATCAAAAGGTTGAGCATGATGTGACTAGTGTCCTGAGCTGCGTATATTTCAATGCAAGGAGTATCATAGGAAAGGCAGATAAACTCAAGACATAGATCAACACCTGAAATTATGACGTTGTAGTCATTAGTGAGAATTGGTTGCAGGAGGGGCAGCTCAATATTCCGGGGTTTAGTTTTTTTTAGACATAACAGAGTGGGAGGGATTAAAGGAGGAGGGGTGACGTTACTAGTCAGGAAAATGTCACGGCAGTGCTCAGTCAGGACAGACTGACAAACTTGTCTAGTGAAGCGTTAGGGGTGGAACTGAGAATTAAGAAATGTATAACCATGTTAATGGGGCTATATTACAAACTGCCGAATAGTCCAGGGGTTTAGATGAACAAATTTGTAGAGAGATCACAGATTATTAAAAGAAACATAAGGTTGTGATAGCAGGTGATTTGAACTTTCCTCATATTGACTGGGACTCCCATACTGTAAAAGGGCTGGATGGGATAGAGTTTGTACCGGAAAATTTCATCATCATTACATAGAAGTCTCGATGAGAGAGTGTGCACTACTGGATCTGCTATTTGGGAATGAGACAGGGCAGATGACAGAAATTTGTGCAGGGGAACACTTTGCATCCAGTGACCACAATGCCATTAGTTTCAAAGTAAATATGCAAAGAGATAGTCTGATCGCGGGTTGAGATTCTAAAGTGGAGAAAGCCAATTTTGATGGTATCAGAAATGAGCTGACAAGTGTGGAATAGGACACGCTGTTCTCTGGCAAAGTTGTACTTGAAAGTTTGTAGGCCTTCAAAAATGAAATTTTGAGAGTACAAAGCTTGTATATGCCTGTCAGAATAAAAGGTAAAGATAACAAGTGTAGGGAACTATGGTTTTCAAGAGATATTGAGGCCCTGGATAAGAGAAAAAAGGAGATGCATAGCAGGTATAGGCAGGTAGGAACAAATGAGGTACAAGAAATGCAAGAGTACACTTAAGAAAGTAATCAGGAAGGCTAAAAGAAGGCATGATGCTGCTCTAGCAGACAAGGTGAAGGAGAATACTAAGGGATTCTACAGACATGTTAAAAGCAAAAGGATTGCTAGAGACAAAATTGGTGCTCTGGAAGATCAGAATGGTAATTCATGTGTGGAGCCAAAGCAGACAGGGGAGATCTTAAATACATTCTTTGCATCTGTACTTAATTACTGGAATTCCAGGAATTACTGGATGTTTGAGAAATCGATGTTCATGCCATCAGGTTGGAGGCTACCCAAACGGAATATAATGTGTTGTTCCTCCAATCTAAATGTGGTCTTATCCTGATCAGTGGAGGAGACCATGGATGGACATATCGGAGGCATGGGAATGGGAAATGGAATAAAAATGGGTGACCACTGGGAGATCCCGCTCGTTCTGGCAGACGGAATGTAGATGCTCAGTGAAGCGGTTTCCCAATCTATGTCAGGTCTCATTGGTATAGAAGTGGCCATACCAGGAGCACCAAACACAGTATATGACCCCAACAGACTCACAGGTGAAGTGTCTCCTCATCTGGAAGAACTGTTTGGAGCCCTGGATGGTAGTAAGGGAGGAGGTTTAGGGGCAGTGACGCACTTGTCTACTTGCAAGGGTAAGAGCCAGGAGGGAGATCAGTGGCGGATCAAACAGTCCAGCTGAAGTGTTTTGGCCTGAAACGTTGACTGTACTCTTTTCCATAGATGCTGCCTGGCCTGCTGAGTTCCTCCAGCATTTTGTGTAGAAGTGAGGCAAAGCAGCATCAACTTCATGGACCCTATACAGATTACAGAGGAGGAGGTGTTGGCTATCAGGAAGGTTTAATCAGTCTGGATAAATCCCCACGTCCTGACAAGGTGTTTCTTTGCACCCTGCAGGAGGCAAGTGCAGAAATTGCTGATATTTAAAACATCCTTAGTGACAGGAGAAGAACCAGAGGATTGGAGGATAGCCAATGTTTTTCCAATGATAAAAAGGCTTTAACATAAAGCAGGAAATTATAGGCCAGTGAATCTGTCATCAGTAGTGAGCAAGTTATTGGAAGGTACTGTATTCTAAGGGACTGGAACTATAATTATTTGGCTAGACAGGAACTGATTAGGGATAGTCAACATGGTTTTGTGTGTGGTAGGTCATGTTTAACCAATTTTATAGAGTTTTTTGAGGAAGTTACCAGAAACGTGGATGAAGTCAAAGCAGTGGATGTTGTCAACATGGACTTCAGTAAAGCATTTGGCAAGGCCCCACATGGGAGGCTGGTCAAGAAAACTCAGTCACTCGACATTCAGGATGAGGTAGTAATTTGGGTTAGATATTGACTTTGTGGGAGAAGCTAGAGGGTAGTAGTAGAGGGTTGCCTCTCTGATTACTGGTGTGCCATAGGAACCGGTGCTGGGTCCTTTGTTGTCTGTCATCTACGTCAATGATCTGGATGATAATGTGGTTAACTAGTTCAGCAAATTTACAGATGACACCGAGATTGTAGCTCTAGTGGAAAGGTTATCATGGCTTACTGAGGGATCTGCATCAGCTGGAAAAATGCGCTAGAAAACGGCAGATGTTATTTAATGCATCGAGTGTGAGATTTTGCCATTTTGGTAGGACCAACCAGGGTATACCTTATACAGTGAGTGGCAGGGCATTGAGGAGTGTGGTAGAACAAAGGGATCTGAGAATACAGGTCCATAATTCATTGTAAGTGGCATCACAGGTAGATTGGACTGTTAAGAAAGCTTTTGGCAGATTGGCCTTCATGAATCAATGTACTGAGTCCAGGAGATGGTATGTTATGTTGAGATTTTATAAGATGCTGATGAGCCCTAATTTGGAGTATTGTGTGCAGTTTTGGTTATGTGCCTACAGGAAAGATGTAAATAAGGTTGAAAGAGTACAGAGAAAATTTATAAGGATATTGCCAGATCTGGAGGACCTCAGTTATAAGGAAACATTGAATAGGTTAGGACTGTATTCTTTGGAACATAGAAGATCGAGAGGAGATTTGACAGATTATACAAAATTATCAGGAATATAGATAGGGTAATTGCAAACAGGCTTTTTCCACTGAGGTTGGGTGGGACTACAACCAGAGGTCATGGGTTAAGGGTGAAATGTCAAAACTTTAAGGGGAACATAAGGGGAAACTTCCTCACTCAGAGGGTTGTGAGAGTGTGGAATGAGCTGCCAGTACAAGTGGTCCATGCAAGCTTGATTTCAATGATTAAGAGAAGTTTGGATAGGTACATGGATAGTAGGGATATTGAGGGCCAAGGTCCAGGAGTAGGTCATTGAGAAAAGGCAATTTAAATGGTTTCAGTATGTATTAGATGGGCCAAAGGGCCTGTTTCTGTGCTGTACTTTTCAATGACTCATTTATTTAATAATTATATATATCATCAATATATCATAATCATAGTCTAATATAATTATTATTTAACAAATATAATTTTACAAATTATTAAAGAAACAAATGATCTGAGATTATTCTGTTTCAGGTTTGTTCTTGTGTTATTTGGAAGCACTCAACCAAACACTTCATTAACATCTGAGAACTTAAACACTGAAAAGTTAAGAACAGAGGGATCTTGGGGTCCGAGTCCATAGGACGCTCAAAGCAGCTACGCAGGTTGACTCTGTGGTTAAGATGACGTACGGTGCATTGGCCTTCATCAATAGTGGGATTGAATATAGGAGCCAAGAGGTAATGTTGCAGCTATATAGGACCACTTGGAATACTGTGCTCAGTTCTGGTCGCCTCACTACAGGAAGAATGTGGAAGCCATTGAAAGGTTTCAGAGGAGATTTACAAGGATGTTGCCTGGATTGGGGAGCATGCCTTATGAGAATAGGTTGAGTGAACTTGGCCTTTTCTCCTTGGAGCAACAGAGGATGAGAGGTGACCTGATAGAGGTGTATAAGATGATGAGAGGCATTGATCGTGTGGATAGTCAGAAGTTTTTTCCCCAGGACTGAAATGGTTACCACAAGAGGACACAGGTTTAAGGTGCTGGGGAGTAGGAACAGGGAGATGTCAGGGGTAAGTTTTTTACTCAGAGTGGTGAGTGCGTGGAATGGGCTGCCAGCAACGGTGGTGGAGGCGGATATGGTAGGGTCTTTTAAGAGATTTTTAGATAGGTACATGAAGCTTAGAAAAGTAGAGGGCTGTAGGTAAGCCTAGTAATTTCTAAGGTAGGGACATGTTTGGCACAACTTTGTGGGCCAAAGGGCCTGTATTGTGCTGTAGGTTTTCTATGTTTCTATCTGAAATAACATTACACCAGTTTATGCGTAGTCTGAATTTTGGGAATTCTCACAGCAATGTAGCTGCCTTAAGTACAAGCAATGTTAAGTACACTCTTCATGTTCATCTCCACATGGAGTTCCTCCAGCCTGATCTATTACATTCAGTGCTCTTGATGTTGCCTCCTTTATATCGGTGAGACCAAGCACAGACTAGGCAACTGTTTTGCTAAGCACCTGCGCTCCATCTGCTATAGCCATCTGGAGCTCCTGGTTGTAAGCCATACTAATTCCCCTCCGCTTTCCCACTTCGTCTTTCTGTCCATTGCTAGGGCGAGGCCAAGTGTAAATGCAAAGAAAAGCACCTCATATTCCACCTGGTTAGTCCATAATCCAATGACAAGAAATTTGTATTCTCCAATTTCGGGTAACCTGCTTCTCCTCTGTCCCTTTATTTCTCCTCCTAGTCTACCCAATTCCTCCTACACACATGCAACCCCATCCATCAGCCTTCAACCACCCAGTTTCTTTCACCTTCTCTATCCACTCCATCTGCACATCAGCATTCCTCTAACTGGGTCCCTGTTTCCATCTGCCACCCCACTTCCCTTACTGTTTCCATGCTTCACCTTCCTTTCATATTCGATCATTTGCAGCTCTTTGTTGCCTCCATTGCAACCCAGCCTCTGTCACAATTCCAGCTTTTCCTTGTCAGTCAATCACCCCTCCTTAACTGGATCCACTTGCCAGCTTTTGTCCTATGCCTTACCCTCACCTCTTGATACTGGCTACCTCCCCTCTGCTCTTTCAGTCTGGTGTTTTGACCCAATGAGATTTACTGGAAGATGTTTCCTGCTTGGCATTGCTGCCTGCCGCACCTCCAACAATGCCATTGGGTCAGCTACAGGGTCATCAGCCAGAGACCACCTCTCATTGATGTTTTGCTCCCCTAGCCTTGGTACATCTCCCTGCCACCTTCTGCAGCTTCCAATGGGGTTAGTTGGTCCCCCAATTTCTGTCATTCCTCCTCAGCCATAGCCAAAAGCTGTCCTTTCCTGCTTCTTCAGCCAACTCAGGTAGCCATCCTGAGCTTTGCTCCAGTCACTGCCATATCACACAGTAACCTTGTCATCAATGCACCAACTCTCCCCTCTACTCTTTCAGCTCAGGGTCTTGACCCAGAAGTTTGCCTGACCATTTCCCTCCAGCAGTTTTTCACTTGCTTCAATACATGGTTCAGTTGATATGCTAGAGTGCTTTCATTCATTAAAGTTACAGAACAATAATTTATGTCACTGGATGCTTTCAAATTAAAATATGCAGTATGAAAGTAGATATTGTGGCAACAATTGGATCTTTAAAATAAAATGAAACAAATAAAATCAAGTGAGAATAATGCAATGGGAACATAATCATGGGACATTATCTTTAATGCTACTGGATCCTCAAACCTACCCGGCATCTTAAGTTTTAAACAGAAATAAGAATCATCATCTCACAGCTGTTAAATCCAGTGGGACAATACAGAAAGCCTACTCAAGTTAACATTAAGTGACAGCTGCCGCCAACGTGAATAGTCAATATGCAAAGAAATTCTTATGTACTTTATATATTTGTGGACTATAGTTAATTAAAGGGCAGGTGTACATCTAGGGCACGGAAGAAGTTCATTAAATGAGATGGGTTTTATTATTAAAAGCAAACATATTTAAGCTTTTTAGTCCAGTTATTAGGGGAAAATGTATTATGCAAATAGCCGCATTTAAAGCTTAAATAAATTGATTAGTGTGCAAGGTACTGCATTGGTTTCTTTCTGTAATGGCACAGAAAATATATTAATGGACAATATCAGCAAAATTCATTCTCATACTAATTTGTACGTTTATGCATAATCAAAAGAGATGGCTAAAATTCTAATTAACTAAACAGAACACAATAATCAACCAAGTCCACAATTCTAATCCTAATAACAATTGAGTTTATGACAGGTATCATACATTACTCAATTTTGAACATTGTGGGGTGATTCTGACAGCAATGTGCACTAGACAGATGCCCCACCAGCCTCTATTCTATTCATATGTGGAAATAAAATCACCAAAATGTAGCTGTCAGATCGACAGCTCCTATTTCCTTCCAAGTTCATACAATGCTGCTCATTAGATTCCCAAGTAATTACAGTACATGTGCCTTTGTAACTTAGTTTAAATTAATTTTGATTATGGATTAATTAATTCCCATTTTCCCCTTTATTTCTGCTAGTCGAACTTGTGGACAACAGTTCACAAAGTGGAGGCAGTGTCCAGCTGGAACCATCAAATGTAAGTATCCTTTAGTATCTCACTTTCTGGCAAAAATACCTTTGTTGCATCTTCTCTTTGACTCTCTTGCCAGGATTATTGGGAGCTCACAGGGAAAGGCTTCATGAGCATCAACTAAAATCCAATTGCACACAATCTTTTAATATATTATTCCACTGGATCCTATCTGTGACCTATTGATTTAGTCCAGTAGTGCCAAGGAAAAACGGCATATCAAAAGTTCACTGAGGCAACAGTCTGTTTAAGGGAATCAGGTAGTGTTATTCCTTTCCCAGTCTCTGGTGCTTTCTGTGTGAATTTTCAGTGACCACTTGGGTTTCCTCCTGGTGCTCTGGTTTGCTCGCACATCCCAAAAATATGCATAGTGATCGGTTAATTGGCTGCTGGTGTGTAGGTGAATGGTAGAATCCTAAGCTGATGGAGAATGTGGATTAATGTAAAATTAGTATAAATGAAAGGTTGACAGTTGGTTTGGATCAGATGATACAATGGCCTCTTCCTATGTTGTATGTCCCTGTGATGCTCTGACAGGATTTCACACTCCAGGGAAGTATAGGCCTATTTGAAGTTCAAAAGTTAAGCCATGATGATGTTATCAGGTCTGCTGAGAACTAAATTCATTAGAGAAACTGATGAGGCCAAATGAACACAGGATAAACTTTGCACTGAACTCCCTTAAAATTAGAGAAAAGTGTTCCCCATATCCCTGAATACCCCAGGTCACACAGAGGCCTTGGCCTCTAATCTGCATCAAGCCTTGCCCAATACTAATATTATTCAAGGACCGATTTTTCCTCTCATAAAACTGATAGGTTTGGTTTTGAGTCATCACCCTCTCAGTCGGTTTTGGGAGCACCCTCATGAAATGTGGCATTAGAGCCTATGTTAGAAAAGGAGACCCATATTAGGCAAGCAAAAGCCTGACAGTTTTGCTCTCAGAGTTAACATCCCAGACTCCTCCATTACAATCCCTCGGCACAGCTTTAGCAAAATGGTACAGAGTTGAGTAGGTACAAGACTAGGAATTTCAACAATGGCTCTAGGTTCTACAAAGCCTCATAGCAGCATGTCAAAGATATGCAACAATAACTCTACCTGATAACCTATCATTCTGGAACAGAATCAGGGTATGTTTACAGCATGGGAGAAGCCCAACATGACCACACTGACTTTCCACAAGTGTAACGCACTCAATGCAGCTCATGGCCTTTTCTCCGTGCCCTGGCAAATTGTTCCACCCTACGTACAGTATACATGAAGGCCACAATGGATCCCACTTCCACTACATCTGCAGCCAGATTCCAACCACATGCTACATGAAAAGGATTTTTCCTGAAATCACTATTAATTCTCTTTCACTTCCTTTTATGTGTGCAATATCTGCTCTTCAATACTTCCATCAATTGGAACAACCTCCCGCTATCCGCTTTGTTCTGATCTCTTATCAGTTTATATTACTTTTAACAGATCTCTCAGTCTTCCCTCAAAAAACAAGTCTCAGCTTCTCTGATCGATACTTTTAACTGCAGCTCTGATCCCAAGAAGCATTCTCATAAATCTCTGGACCTTCTCCAATGTCTCCACTTCTTTCCTATAATGAAGCAACCAGAATGGAACATGTTACTCCAGCTGAGGCTGAACCAGTCTTTTATGGAAATTAAGCATGACTGCCATCTTTATAAAGGCCAGAAATGGTCTTATACACCTTATTCAACAATTTCTTAACCTGTCCTGCCACTTCTTCCAGTTCATATATCAGTACCGTACGCTGAACAGTACTTGGAAGAAACACTAAGAGTAGCAAGAGCAGAGAACGCACTCTGGGTGAGGAACTTCAACATATATCATCAAGAGTTGTCATGGTCCGGATTGGGTTCCCTTTAAATTTACCTTGTTTGTGTTATGATCCGGACCGTTGACTCTTTGTTTCCCCATTTCCCTCGGGCTTGGTGATTAAAGGCAATTTACTCTCGACCGAACCGGCAGTTTCTAAGTCTCCGGCTTCAGCTGTTCAGCGCGAGAGGGCAATGTGCAAAATCCACCCAGTCTGAACTTAAGGTCACAACTGACTCTAACCCAGCTCCTGGTCTATATTGATGATAACTCCCTTTCTCCATCCAATCCCTCTGTCAAGTATTTATAAAACTAGGGTTAGGGTTATGTCACACTGCTCCTGGATCACTGGAACTGTGAGGCAGCAGCACCATCACCTAGATCTCTATGTTGCCACTCGTCTTGGCTCTCCTCATCTGTCTGGGTCTCAATACTGGACCCTCTT
Organism: Hypanus sabinus; assembly: GCF_030144855.1. Classification (NCBI taxonomy): domain Eukaryota; kingdom Metazoa; phylum Chordata; class Chondrichthyes; order Myliobatiformes; family Dasyatidae; genus Hypanus; species Hypanus sabinus. The sequence goes on from NC_082738.1 coordinate 48,582,370, forward strand.
CCAGGATCACCAATGTTTTCTCAGGTATAGTGGAATTAGAATGGGCAAGGATTACAAGCTTGCATGGGGTTGGCTGGTGGTGCCGTATGAGGCAGCATTGGAGATGTGTGGTGGGTGACATATCAGGCAGCATTTTGGGCCTGAAGAAGAGTTAAGTAACTTGAAAGGAATTAATTGAGCCGAGTTCTCCTTTAAATCATGTGGACCCAGGTCTACAGTGCTCTGAGATTCTGTTGTGGACCGATATTAACTTCACACATGCCTTACATACTTTAGTCAAGGCACTGAAAAATACTACTAGTGCTCTCTCTGCAAAATTCTCTAAGCTGGAACAAATTCTGAGAAGTGGCATTAAGACATGAGCTCTGCAGCAATGAATACCTGTGTGTGCCATGCTATTCCACATGTGCATAGAGAATCCCAGAATGGAAAGTTCCCATCTCTCAATCCACACTGTTAAGCCCTAATAATCTATTACGTTCGTATTTCCTGAAATTAGCTTGTGCAGCACACAAAACATAGTAGGTCATTGTCTCACCAGCTTTCTTAAATTGTGAAGTTCTAAAATGAAGCACTTTCATTTTAATTCTCTGAATTAAACAGGGTGGCCACAAATAGGTTTTGTAAAATAGATTTCCCCAAAAGTGCCAGCTGTTGCTGAAGCCTATAAATTCTGGGTGAAAATGTGATATTATGATCAGTGAGCCAAATCACTCTAACAAGAGGTCCTTAGCACATGCTCTTTCTCACTGCTTCTGTCATTTAGATATGCTAATTGAAATAAACCGACCAGTGGTTCATGTATCCTCCCACTCATAAAGAAAAACGACCTCAGAGGCCTCGCTGTGTCCCATAAACAATTCCTAATGCACAATCCATGATCCATCAAAATGTGTAAATTAAAGATATTTATTTTTCCAGCATGGACTGACTTTGTGAGAGTAAGTTCTTTATGTTAGTTATTTACTGTTTTAAAATGTAAAGGAAATGAATTCTTACTTGGGCATTCCAGATGTGAACAGCAGGTTCCTGGCCCACTCTTCTCCACCAATGTGACAAGATGCCAGAGCATTTTTCTCCACCTACTACTCATATTCCTTGTAACTTGCAAAATAATTCTATTAGGTTAAGGCAAGGTTAATGAATTGTTCACAAAACTGAAGCTTTATTAAAATAGTCAAGAAATGGTAGTTTGTGATACTAACTTTACACACATCTTATTGTCAAGGTATTTAAAAAGACCACTAATGCTGTTTCTGCAAAACTCAACAAGTTGACCAGAACAAAAACGAATACATATTAGTGTTATTTTTCAGGCCACTACTAAGGCCCTGGGTTAGACTTAGTCAGCTTTGCTGCGCAGGCCTGGCTGTTCTTATGACTGACACCAGACTCCCAAAGCAGACATACTATTCTCAGCTTTGTCATGAGATTAGCGGGTGAAAGGAAGAAAAGAATCATGAATGTGCTGAAAGCTTACTTGAAGAAGAAAAACATCTCCACTCACTCCTCTGAACCTCTAGCTCATGATCATTCAAAGAGGAATGGGATCATTTGGAACTGTTCTGAGTTCATGCACTAAGAGTGCATAGTAGCAAAAGCAGTGCAATTCATTACAAACTATACACGACCTGCACCAGCTGTAGGAGAGCATGCAGCTTCCATATTGACCTAATTACACCCCTGAGAACCCATAAAAGCAGAGTGGAAGCAAGTCACCCTGGATCCCAAGGGACAGCCTGTGAAGATACAATGGAAGAAAAGTTGGCAGAGTATCTAGCCCTACAAAATTCATCCAAATGTCTGGAAAGTTGGCCACCCACCTCCTGGCTCATGTTGCGCTCGCAGGTCTAAAGAGACTTCCACATCATTCATCCATCAAGATACATCAGTCTCCATACAAATCTCTTTTTCAAGGTTTGTTTAGGAAACTGGACCATAAAACATAGGAGCAGAATTAGGCCATTCAGCCCATCAAGTCTGCTCTGCCATTCCATCATGGCTGATCCTGGAATCTACTCAACCCCACACACCTGCCTTCTTGCCATATCCTTTGATACCCCAACTGATTAGGAAACAATCAAATCCCGCCTTAAATATATGCATGGACTTAGCTTCCACCGCAGTCTGTGGCAGAACATTCTACAGATTTACTATTCTCTGGCTAAAAAACTTCTTCCTTACCTCTGTTCTAAAGGGTCACCCCTCAATTTTGAGGCCGTGCCCTCTAGTTCTGGATACCCTCACCAAAGGAAACATCCTCTACACATCCATGCTATCTAGTCCTTTCAACATTTGGTGGGTTTCAATGAGATCTCCCCCACATTCTCCTAAATTCCAGTGTATACAGGCCCAAAGCAGCCAAACACTCCTAATATGTTAATCCCTTCATTCCCAGAATCATCCTTGTGTTCCTCCTCTGGACTCTCTCTAATAACAACGCACCTCTTTTGAGATATGGGGCCCAAAATTGTTGACAATGCTCCAAGTGCCATCTGACTAGTGTCTCATAAAGGCTCAGCATTATCTCCTTGCTTTTATATTTTATTCCCCTTAAAGTGAATGCCAATGTTGCATTTACCTTCTTTACCACATTCTCAACCTGTAAATTAACCTTCTGTGAGTCTTGCACAAGGATTCCAAAATCCCTCTATGCCTCTGGTGTTTGAAACTTCTCCCCATTTAGGTAATGGTCCACATTATTGTTCCTTTTACCAAAACACATTATCATGCATTCCCACTGTATTCCATCTGCCACTTTTTTGACCATTCTTCCAATTTGTCTAAGTCCTGCTGCAATCTCATTGCTTCCTCAGCACTACCTACTCCTCCACCTATCTTCGTATCATCCACAAACTTTGCCACAAAGCCATCAATTCCATTATCTAAATCATTGACAAAAGACGTGAAAAGCAGCAGTTACCAGCAGCCAGCCAGAAAAGGTCACCTTTATTCCCACTCGCTGCCTTCTGCCTGTCAGCCATTCCTCTATCCATGCCAGTATCTTTCCTGTAACACTATAAGATTTTATCTTGTTAAGCAGCCTTATGTGTGGCACCTTATCAAATGCATTCTGAAAATCCAAGTACGTGACATCCACTGCCTCTTCTTTGTCCACCCTGCTTGTTAATTCCTTGAAGAACTCTAACAGATCTGTCAGGCAAGTTTTCTCTTCACAGAAACCATGCTGACTTTAACTTATTTTATCATTAGTCTCCAAGTACCTTGGCACCTCATCCTTAATAATAGACTCCAACACTTCCCCAACCACTTGGGGTAGGCTAACTGGCCTATAATTTCCTTTCTTTTGCCACACTCCCTTCTTAAAGAGTGGAGTGACATTTGCAATCTTCCAGTCCTCCAGGACCATGATTCTCAGAAGATCATGACTAATGCATCCATTATCTCTTCAGCAACCTCTCTCAAAACTCTGGGATGTAGTCCATCTGGCCCAGGTGATTTATCTGCCTGAAGACCTTTGAGTTTGCCTAGCACTTTTTCCTTTGTAATAGCAATGTCACTCACTCCTACTCCCTGACACTCATGGACCACTGGCACACTGCTAGTGTCTTCCACAGTGAAGACAGATGCAAAGTACCCATTAAATTCATCTGCCATTTCTTTATCTCCCATTACTACCTCACCAGCATCATTTTTCAGTGGTCTAATATCAACTGTCACCTCCCTTTTACTCTTTATATGACTGAAAAAACTTCTGGTATTTTTCCTTTCATATTTTCCCTTCTTATAGAGAAGTTGCCATGTTGTTCTAATGGTGGCTACTGTCTTTAAAGCTAATGAGGGGAGCTGAGATCATGCTGAGTCTCATACATAATCTTTATATTTAGAACACATGGCCACTTTTCTCCCATACTGGCCTCCCTTCAGAGCTTCCAGTTAGCCTGAACTGTCAAGCTCTAATGCAAATACATCCTCCATTACCTCCTTCTCCATTGCTCAACTATTTCACATCTGAGCCTTTTATCTGTTTATACACATGACTGCAAACATTCCCTCCCCAGCAACAGCTTAACTTGCAAAATAAAAACATTTCAACAAATCATTCCATTATGTCCATGAATTGTGAGGAAAATAATTGATGCGGCAGGTAGTCTATGCTTTCTGATTTGATTAGATTGATCTCCATATCTCGCATATCGTTCTCCATGCAAAGTCAGACAAATTCACAGTTTGCGGCACAAGTATAGTCTAAGAGCATCGTGGTTACTTCCAGAAGCCTGAACCCAGAGAGTATTGTGGGTGTGTGGAACGCTCTTCCAGGGGTGGTGGCAGAGGCAGATATATTACAGACATTTAAGAAACTCTTAGTTAGGCACATGGATGATAGAAAAATGGAGGGCTATGTTAGATGATAGGGTTAGACTGATCTTAGAGTATGTTAAAAGATTGGCATAATATTGTGGGCTGAAGGGCCTGTGCTGTGCTGTAGTGTCCTACATTCTATGTTCTAGACCAGAAGTTCCCAACCTGGGCCTTATTTAATGGTAAGGCTCCATGACATGAAGGGAAACCCTGTCCTAAATCATTATTCTATCAACATGTGGTCAACTTCCAGCACAGCGGCTGGGAATCTACGTTCAAATCATTAAAATTGGAACTGAAGCATAGTCACAATAATAGCATCTAAGAAACTACTAGATTGTTGCAAAAACCCTTTGATTTACTGATGTCCATCAAGGAGGCAAATCTTACCTGGTCTGACCTATCTTTGACTTAAGGAACCTCCACAGTGAGAGGGCCATTAGGGGTAAGCAACAAATATATGCATTGCTAATGACATCCACACCCCATGAACAAATCAATAAAAAGGAATTAGAATGTCATTCCACAGACTCCACCTTTTCTTTGAATTATTCTGATAATCTCTATATTAAACATATGCATAATGTATCTTACTTGATTTTTACTATTTCAATTAGTTTTCCTTCCACAGCAATTTCACCCAGAACAATTTGTCTTTGAACTCAGCTGTTGACACACATGTCCACACTTCAAATATCAAGTCCATTGACGTCAAGTTTCTTCACTCATTTAACTTGCACCTGTAGACTTTGTACACACTTTTTTCCTGTGGAGTGCCAGTCAATGTACTGGCAGCTGTTAATTTGTATTCCACCTACTTCCAAGAATTGCAAGTTCTCTTATCTCAGTTTTATCATGTAACCTAGAGTTTACAAGCTAATGAAGTCTAGCTCTTTCAGAAAATCATCCCCTATCTCACTTAAATTAAGTGTCTATTAAGTACCTGATGTAATCCTCCCACATAACAGAGAATTGAACTGAACCATCACATTAAGAAATGACAGATTAAACATTTTAAAGCAATTTAAGAACACAGTAAGATTTGCTCATCAATTGCTTTTGTCTTTTTTGAGCAGTAACCAAAGACATCCAATCACACCTTTTGCCTCACTTGCTTTGTCATAATATCGTTCATCTGTGAAAGCTACTAATTTTATTTCTCAAAAGATCATTACCCAGATGCATTTTGTTTCAGTGACTAATCAAACCAATTGTTTGAGTTCTAAAGCTGTAATTTCTTCCAAACTTGAGCAAAATGGATCATCTTTTTTTACTGAGGAAGAAACCTTAAATGATTAACTGTCGAATGTAAAATTAAAATAAGAATAATGTTTTTTGCAGCATTTGTACAGTATTTGATCTGATGGGCATTTCTCATATTTGTTGTTATTTTGGATTACCAGCATCTATAATAATTTTGTTTCTCATATTACAAAAAAAATCTTAGTACAGTTACACAGGGCCTTGGTGAGACAACACCTAGGATGTGTGTGTAATTTTGGTCTTCTTACCTAAGATAGTCTACATCTGCAATAGGAGTGGACCAAAGGTTGAGATGGTGGATGTCTCGTGAGAAAAGTCTGCTACAGCTAGGCTGGTATTCACTAGAAGTTAGAAAAATGAGATCTCATTCAGATGTACAAAATTCTGAAATAATTTAACTTGGCATTGGACTGTTCATATCCCTCCGTAATTGCGGCTGAGGTTATTAAGCGTCTTTGTGTGGTTGCACCAGATTTCAAGCATCTACGCTCTCTTGTGTCAGCTTTATATTAAGTTTTGTTTATAACATCATGAATTTTAATAATATAAAGAAAATAAAAGAGCTACTATGTATACAGCATATCATAAGTGTCAGCATTTCATGATATATTTTACCCCAAATGGTACTTATGAATGGAATAACTATTGTAGGAAATGTGGCAGTCTATATGCCCATGCAAGCAGGAATAACTAGATAATAAGTTACAAAATTTAAGTTGTGAAGAAATATTGAATGGGACATTGTTCATATTTGTCCTTAGAGTATTGACATTATGTTCTTCCAAGGGGGATGTACCGTAGACTCACAGTTATCATATGAAGGCCAGCACCTCTTCTTGCAGCACTGCTTTATACTGTAAACCCAATGGCTGTTCAAGATGGAAAATTGCTTATATCCATAGATACTTTGTAAATTTGTACAGGTAAGGCTTTGCAAATCTATATGCATGACCCTTTCATGTTAAACCATCTGTTTAAAATTCAGGAACACTTTTATATCAAACAAATGCCACACATTTGCCTTGAATTGGATTCTATCATTTTGGTGCACTAAAAGATGACTGCATTAACCACTGCTGCCAAATCGGGTTCCCATAAAAAAAATCATGACATGATATTTATTGTCAAAAATCATTTCTTTAAATAGCATTAGGAAGGTCATATCTAGAATCTATAAAACAATGATCTGATGTCCCCATGACTATCCAGAAATTCTCAAAGAGACATCAAATCATTGTTTTATATTTTCTAACCTTTTGCAGCACAGCCTTCAGAAGTTGACATCTCTTAAAGGCACATTTCTCCTAACAACACAGGCAGAGGCTGCAGGGCTGAAAGAGGCAACTCCCACAATCACTCAAAGGGGCTCTGGTCAATTAGAGGCATGCCAGTGGACTTTGTGCATTGGAAGGTGACCACACTTGTAAAAAGAAGAGACTGGCAGAAGTGATGGCCACCCTCTCCTGAATGGGTAATCCCCACATAGTGGAGCATTACTGAAAGGAATTTCATAATCTCATAAGGTATATCAAGGTTATCAGCCTCTTGCTGAGTGGAAATCCTCACAAATAAGCACTTTCATGTGAAGATGTGAATTCTTTACTGTGGTGCCATTGATCAGGAAATACAGATGTTACAAGTTACTGAAGTAAATGGGGCAAGCGTTCAATCATTCACTACAGTCAGTGTAAATGGACCAGCAGAGTTGGATTTGAGATTTTATGTTCCATTTGGGCTCTGCTTGCTATTCATTTACTAGATTTCTGTTAAAGATTTGTCACTTCAGAAACACTGGGAAATTTTTATTTCTAGGTTCCTTGTGAAAATGCTCTTTATTTCTGCAGCCAAATCCCAATTTATGGGAGATGAGGCTATAGAATTTGAGAGTAAAATCCCCCTAGCAGCTGCCTTCTGCCTCCTGATCATCTTGCCCTGCTACTTTTCAGACCCTAGGTCTACTTATTACACTTCCCCCAGCATCAGAATTTGTCTTGCATTTGCCAAGTATGTGCAGTATGTGGCCTTCAGTTATGTTGTCCGATTTCATCTTGAGGAGACCAATGAACTGTTTAATTCCAGAACTGATATTTGCATGGCTCTTCTATCTAGGATGAGGCAATATAGTTGAAATGCACATGGTGTGAGGAACTGAAGGATTCGGAAATAGCTCTTGCCCTAAGCATTCATTCCTTCAGAAGTGCACCCTTGCTCACCCAGGATGAAAGAGTCATTTATGCCTTCTGGAAACATGGCTCTTCACTAATGGACATTTTGCTGCCTTCAGCCTCGAGCACTTTGAACCTACCCAAAGTGATTACACTATATTACTTCCAGAGGTAGATGTGGAACAAGTATTACAGCAGATAAGCATTAGACAAAAGTCCTCACTATTGGCTGTGCATAACACTGTTGACTTTGGTAGGTATTTGAGCAGTTTGTCTAAAGTTGCCCAATGACCTAACATAGTGTTATAGTGCAAAAAGCAATAAACTGGCCTGCTGTGTTCCTAATTCTACAAGTGGAGCTCCGTGTCTCAGTCAATGTCAAAGCATGCAGAAGTGGGTGAAAAAAAATGAATTGGTACTTGTAGACACAAGAGACTACAGATGCTGGAATCTATTGCAAGACACAAAAAGCTGGGGGAACTCAGTGGGTCAGGCAGCATGAAGAGAGGAAAATGGACAGTCAATGTTATGGATCAAGACCCTTCATCTGGTCTTGAAGCTGCGTGACACTAGAAAAATGAAAGACATGCCAACATGAGTTGTGCATAAGAATGTCTTTTTTCCTGTTTCATATCTGGTGTGATTTCAACCAGAAAAGCTCTCCAGCTTGATCTACTTCAGGTAACATCAAAATCCTTTAAGTGGCACTTCCAATAACATAAGCTAGGAGGTCCACTTTCCACATTACTGTGCATAACTAACTGCTTTCATAGTTCTTAACAATGTAAAAGACTGTCAGCCCCTGATGCCAAGAGTATACTATATCGTTCAATAAAAATGCATGTCAAAAATTGTTATGATATTTTGAATAACTGTGTGGGTATAATTATTCCTTCACAGTTTTCCTACTACCCACAATTTCAAAAACGTGTAGGGGCCCTGAAAGATACTTTGCTAATGATAGAACAACAGCTATTAGTCATATACATTCAGTAGCCACTTTATTAGGTACAGGAGGTACCCAATAACTTGGCCACTGAGTGTATTTCTGTATGTTTGTGGTCTTCTACTGCTGTAGACCATCCACTTCAGGGTTCAATAGGTTGTGCATTCAGAGATGCTCTTCAGCACACCACTGTTGTAACAAGTGATTATTTGAATTACTGTCACCTTCTTGTCAGCTTGAACCAGTCCGGCCATTCTATTCTGACCTCCCATTGACATGGCTTTTATGGCCTCAGAACTGCCGCTCACTGGATTTTTTTTTTTGTTTTTTGCACCATTTTTTGTAAATTCTAGAAACTGTTGTTCATGAAAATCCCAGGAGATCAGCAGTTTCTGAAAAAGTCAAACCACCCCATCTGGCACCAACAATCATTCCACAGTCAAAGTCACTTAGATAGCATTTCTACTCTGATAGTACTCTGATGTTTGGTCTGATCAAGAAATGAACCTCTTGACCATGTCTGCGTTCTTTTATTCATTGAGTTTCTGCCACATGATTGGCTGATTAGATATTGCATTAATAAGCAGGTGTATGAGTGTATGAGTATTACTCAGTTTGTACTTATCCCAAAAACAATGAACAATATTTCTATCAAACTCTTGGCCAACTTATATTGTCATGAATGTTATTATCCTTTACTAAAGAGAAACCACAATTCAAAGTGATGCTGTAAGACAGTGTTTAAATACATTAGGTGAATTAAATAGTAATATGGATGCATTGCTTCTTAATGTCACTTCATTATATGTAGGCTTCACCGTTCAAGGTATTAAATATTTCTGTTTTAATAAAGGATACTTAGGGTGAAAACGAGTAATGCATTTTCACATTTAAAATAAATTTGTCTCAGAACAATAGAGAAGCAATTCTATCTGGTTAAATTATGTTTTACTGACATACAAATACTTAACAAGGCTGTATCATTTGGCTGTATGCAATTGCTCACTGAGCCAGCCAATATGGTAAAGGGTAGCACCTGATCCTTGTTACTTTACTTGGCACAGAGGACTGTAACATCCCCATGGCACTTACCATGCCTCAGTGAAGGAAGCCAACTCCTTGTCGTAGAACAACCCCATAGAATAAAATTGAATGATCTATCTCAATTAGTCCTCAGCCATCACTGTGACTAATTTTTCCTTAATGCTCAGCTGCAAAATCTTCAATAATAACCAACGCGTATCTCTGTTGTAACCATTGGCGCATGAAGTTCTGCTCGCTCCCAACTGACATACAGATTCAGATTTATTTATCAGATGCACATCGAAATAGACAGTGAAACACATTGTTTGTGTTAACGACCAACATAGCCAAGGATGTGCTGGGGCAGCCCGCAAGTGTTGTCACACATGCCGGCACCAACGTTCAGCAGAGCAACACAAGCAACAACAACAACAAGATAAAACAAGACAACATCAAAACAAGCCCCTTTCCCAGCTTCCTGCCCACGTGCCCCTTCACACATACAGACAGGCCTCCAACCCCAGGGCAGGTTGCCTCAAGGTGTCCAGTCCTTGGCATTTCAGGCACAATGTGCACCACGCATGGAATGTGCCAGACTAGAAGAAAGAGATATTAAAATAAGCTTTATGAGGTGATCCTTTTCATGCATGTCCAAACCCATTGTTGTTCAAATGCGACAATACCAGATTCAAATACCAGGCAAAAATCACTGATTACTGAGTTACAATCTACTGATATTTGAAAGACCTGTTTATTCTCATTCTTTGCTTCCTTTTGTTAATTATTCCTCTGCCCATGCCTATATATTATCCTAATTCCACATGCTGTCACCTTGTTGACCAAGTTCCTGTGTGAAAGGTTATTGAAAACCTCCTGAAAATTGAAACATATCACACCGCCTTATCTATTCTACTAGTCACATATTCAAAGAATGCCATTAAATTAATCAAACATGATGGCAATTTCCAGTCACAAAACTTTCCAGAAGGCCACAATTCCAAAGCAGAATCCAAACTATTTGTTTTCATAGATGCTGCCTGACCTGCCGAATTCCCCCAGCAAATTGTGAATGTTGATTCAAACTATGTGACAGCAGCCATTATAGTTACGGCACGCATTTCAATTTGAAACAACAAAGTGGTAAAAAAGGGAATACTTTCAGAATGCGACTGTAAATCTAACTTAGTTAGCCAAAGCAACTGATGTGGTGTGATTTATTCACAGAAGGTTGTGTAACAGTAAACAGCCATGAGACCAAATGTACAGAGCATTGACACCATTTACAACAATGGAGAACTGTGTTTTGTTAGTGTTTACACCAGCAGCAGCAAAGTTGGAGTGCAGAGTGACATCAAGACAAAGTAGTGTTATGTGGTTAGTGTGTTGTCATAAGCATCAATGTGACAGCAAGTTGCTGAATCATACCTAAGTGTGTGCAGTCAGGCATCACTGGAGCAAATAGTAGTGAATTTGTAAATATATTCAGGCAAATACTAAAGACTTTAGGTCAGATGAAAGGGTTGGTAAGTCATAATGGTTAACATGTAAAACTACAAGTTGTTCCAGCTAATTACATTGATCAACTAGTAAGGATTGGCTCTTAGATTTGGAGCAAGTTCGAGAGAAATGTTTGGCATGAATGCATCAAAGTCACATTTAGATATAGTAATTAGGAAATTAAGCAAAAATGTCTGGGATACTTAAACAAATATGTCTGAGGGCGGAGCTGAGGATGACGGCACCTAATGGCGACTCCTTTGCTTGCATCTTTGGAAACAGATCTATTTCTATTTTTAATATCTCTTTTTTCCCTTTTCAGGGTTGTTTTGAAGACCCCAACCTGGAGTCACACATTGACTTCAATTCTTTGCGGGAATGGGATCCGCTCTCAGGGTCTCACAACCAGCGATTTTTCGATATGCCAAGGGTGCGGCTGTGACGAAGGCCCATCACTGATTACAGACGGCACAAGGCACGTTCAGTTAAACACTCAAAGGGTCATCCACACACATTATTCCCCTCCGTCATTGTGGTGAGTGCACGCGTCACAATAAATCAACAGTCACAATCTTACACTCATCCCCAGCAGTAATAGTTATGGAAAAAAAAGAAACACACTATGTCACAGTTTAATTATCTCAGATCAATTTATTCATATTCATCTTTCCAATAAGTGTTTTGTCAAAGTGTCATGATAATCTGACGTTTCTCCCCTCCACAGTCACTGGGTCTGAAACAGAGCTGCTGCAGAGAGCTGTCTAACATAGAGGCAGCAGCGACCTGCACAGGTGTGCTGATGCTGGAGGATACCAGGTTACCTAATTACTCATCTTGTGGTAAAGTTTTGGGGGGTTTATTTAAGTTATTTAATTGGGAAATGGTGACTCCTATAATGAGGTATATGTGTCTATTGTGAGAACTGGCAGTAGAGTTTCAGGTTGGGTGAAATGGAAGATAATTGAGTTAATTAGCTTTTGGTTGGTCTAGGGGGAGGGGCTTAGCAGTTAGAAGCCTCGGGTTACCAAGGCTTTGGGTTTTTTTTTGTTTAGTCTGAGGGTGGCTGTGAACCAGACAGGTGACAATTGTAAGCTATATATATATTGTATTTTTTTTTCATTCTTTTTCTTGTTTTGATGTGGACGTCCAGGTTTTTGTTTTTCCACTATTTTTACAAATAAAAGCACCTCAATCTATTGCTGCAACTCAAGCCATCTGGTTATCCTTCTGTGGGAGTACACGGAAGATTGAAAGCAGCGAGCTGGCTGCTGGCTGTGTGCCCAGAGACCCAAGTTCTTTCGGCACAGAGCTCGGAAAAAGTGATGCAATAGAATTTTAACACCATAAATCGGTGAGTTGTTTGTAATGTCTCCCCTCTCGCTGTGAAACAGAGACACCTCTTTTTCCATTATTAGGGAGAGAGAGAGAGCCTGTGATACGTCGAATTACCGGGTGAACGAGTAGTCTTTGGGGTACTGTGTCTTTATTGATGCTTTGCTGCACACGAGTGCTCGGTGGAGGGTGCAGATGCGCTTTTACTCATGGGGGAGGGGGGATCGTCGCTTTGCTGCTTATGCGTGGAAGGGGGGAGTTGGAGGAGCTTTGGGGTTCTAACATTTAACTGTCATTCATTCTTTGGGGGCTTCTCTGTTTTCATGGATGTTTTGCAAAGAAATAGAATTTCAGGATGTATATTGTATACATTTCTCTGGCATTAAATTGAACATATTGAACTATATTCTGATGAAGCGTCGTAAACCTTGACCTGTCCTATTTACCTTAAAGGACCTGGTGAAGGAAGAGTCAAGTATCTTAGAACAAAATGCTAGTGATGTCAAGCCATATTGGGCAACACTAATTGCAATATTATCTAAAACCAACAAAACAGCAGTGATTACAAAATGACATTGAACTATATAGTTAATCAGAATTAGTTCCCTTTAACTAGTTCCCATTATGTATAAAGCTTTCATCTGTCAAATGCATATATAAATTAATGTGGATAAGGAGAGTTTGCCATATTTGACAATTAATACACATAAGGGCCTGTGTTCGCATTCAAAATTATGTGCTAAAGCGTAACTGACTACCTTTCACACTCTGGTGGACAAGATACAATGAAAATCAGATCATTGTCAGTTCACTCAAGATGATGTATAATAGCATTAAGTACCAAAGAAGAAAATCTTTGTATATTAGATGAAGTGTTCATTTAGTCACACTAACAAATATGTGCATCCATAAATAGAGAGGTGATTAATTTTGGACTAAATGTAGATGCAGGTGGAATAAACTGAATAAAGTAGTAGATGATGATGTTCTAGTTACAACAATGGAGCTAGCTGAAAAGACACAAAAGAATATTGTACTTAAGCAGGTATACACCATTGAAAGAATGCCTCAGATCTGTCAAATGTCCAGGTGAAAACATGGTACTGTATCATACTATGGTCGATTACATAAGATGTCAAGAGAACAAGGTTGTGTTAAACAGAGACGAAGAGCTGTCAATCCAAATGCATTGAGAAAACAGATTTTGGAAGAACTTCACACTGAACATTCTGGTACTGTCAACATGAAGATAAGTTACATTTCTTGCTCACGTTAGATAGAGATCTTGTAGTGCTAACAGATATAACAACTCAGTGTAGAGACCGTCACAGGCTAATGAGATCTTTCCAAACCATGCTCAAAGATTAATGAGAGAACGAGGTTGATAACTCTTCATTGAAAAGAAGTCACGACAGCCACATCCTAACTAAAATAGCTCTATTTCCATCTTTAATATCTCTATTTTTCCCTTTCAGGTTCTTTTGAAGACCCTGACCTAGAGTTACGTGCTGACTATGGTTCTTTGTGGGAATGGGGCCCGCGCTCAGGGTTTCACAACTGGCCGTTGCTTAGCACGCCAAGAGCTCAGCCTAAGAATTCGGCTCACCTTTGGAGGCCTAGCTCAGGGCTCTGGATGGGTGTATCAAAGGTCGGTGTCACGGCAGGAGATCTGTATGTTGTCGGGGGAGACAGAAGATCTACGGCTATGTGCCCAGAGACCCGAGATCTTTGGGCACAGAGCTCAAAAAAAGAGATGTAACGGACTTATAACATCGTAAACCAGTGAGTTGTTTGTTATGTCTCCCCTCCTACTATGAAACTGAGGCACCTCTTGTTTCTTTATTAAGAGAGTGAGCCTGTGGTATGTAGAATACCGGCTGAACAAAGTAGTCTGTGTTTTTGCTGTTGCTCTGCTCATGCTTGAGTGCTCGGTGATGGGTGTCGATGCTTCTTTTGCACATGGGGTGAGGGGGTACTCATTGCTTGCTGCCACTTATGGGAGAGAGAGGAGCTGAGGGGGGACTTTGGGGCTCTAACATTTAACTGTCATTCATTCTTTGGGGGCACTCCTCTGTTCGTGAATGGTTGCGAAGAAAAAGAATTTCAGGATGCATACTGTATACATTTCTCTGACATTAAAGGTATCTTTGGAAACTTTTGAAACAACAAAAAACAGGAAGCAAACGTTATCTTTGCTAAATTGAATTTAATTGACTTTATTACTTACATCCTTCATATACATGAGTAAAAATATTTGTGACATCTGTCTAAATGTGCAATGTACAATTTACAGTAATTTATAATAAATATTATGTACAACAGGACAGTCAATACAACATAGAAATACAATGGCATCAGCATGAATTAATCAGTTTGATGGCCTGATGGAAGAAGCTGACCCGGAGCCTGTTGGTCCTGGCTTTTATGCTGCGGTACCGTTTCCCGGATGGTAGCAGCTGGAACAGTTTGTGGTTGGGGTGACTCGTGTCTCCAATGATCCTTTGGGCCCTTTTTACACACCTGTCCCTGTAAACAGTAGGAAGTTCACATCTACAGATGTGCTGGGATGTCCGCACCACTCTCTGCAGAGTCCTGTGATTGAGGGAAGTACAGTTCCCATACCAGGCAGTGATGCAGCCAGTCAGGATGCTCTCAATTGTGTCCCTGTAGAAAGTTCTTAGGATTTACCAAACATACCAAACTTTGAACTGTCTGAGGTGAAAGAAGTGCTGTTGTGCCTTTTACACCACACAGCCTGTATGTACGGACAACATGAAATCCTTAGTGATGTTTATACTGAGGAACTTAAAGCCTTTCACCCTCTCAACCTCGGGTCAATTGATGTCAATAGGGGTTAGCCCGTCTCCATTCCTCCTGTAGTCGACAAACAGCTCCTTTCTTTTAGTGACATTGATTGAGAATTTGCTTTCTTGACACCACTGTGTTGGGATGATGACTTCTTCTCTGTTGGCTGCCTTGTTATAATTTGAGATTAGGCCGATCAGTTTAGTATCATCAGCAAGTTTAATTAGCAGATTGGAGCTGTGGGTGGTGACACCATCATGGATATACAGAGAGTAAAGGAGGGGGCTTAGGACACAGCCCTGAGGGCTGTACTAAAATCTTGGCATTTTCTGTTACAGTATTTCAGATATTTTTGTTTTCATTTCAATGATGATAAGAAACTTGTCCTCCTAATGTGCACATGTGTCAGCATTATCTCTGTACTAAAAGTACAGTGTCTGAGTTTGGGGTGTCTTTGGTTCTCACAATAAATAAAAAAAAACTCCCATTTTTCCCAATAGATTAGCTCTTCTCCAGATGGAGACTTGTTGAACGTAGATGCAAGATTGCGGTGATACTTAATGAGAAGAGTGTTAGAACGATGATGGATCCTTCCTTAATATCATTTCGAACTGAGATTATGTGTGCTAGGGATTTGTAAATTAAGTCAATGTTGAATGTCAAAAGGTAGCAGACACAAGAGGAGATAAATTGTACAGGTAAGTAAACTTGTGAAGGATGCTCCAATGTCCCTCTCAATTAGTGGTATCTAAGGATTTCATGAGACCTACGTTGATGTCACTCTTGGCAGTTCTCTTAAAGATTCACAGATTCAAAGATTGGGCCGAATCCATTACATTTTGTTGGATATCTTCCAGTAAAATGGCAACACATTTACATGCAGCGGTCTCTCAGGGGGCCAACCAAAGTTCTTTTCTCTTTAAGTGTTTTTTTATATACATAGTAAGACTATTCTTGACTCAAATAGCTACCTGTACAGTAGGTCTACCACATCAGTGAGCTGTTTATTGTTCGGAGTAGCTGGCTGGGGTGTAGTAAGAGCCAGCCAGCGGTTCAGCAAAGGCAATTCGAGCCATCAGGCAGAGAGAGTCAGGTAGGACCAAGGGATTCGAGTTGGGCTGTTGGGCCGAGGGAGGCAAGTTGAACCATCAGGCCGAGGGACTTGCTGGATTGGGTTCGGAAGAGCTGACCTGGGTGAAGACCATGCTGCTGCCTGCTACTCGCAGACACTGGAGTTGATGCCATCGAGCTGACGCGAAGGCAGCATGCAGTGAAACGATGGGTAACTGTCTTGGATGTCTCTGTTCCGATCATAAGACCCTGTCAGACATTGATTGCCACGAGCCTGCTTCCTTTGCTTGGTGACGAGATAGGTAGCTGGGCAGCAGTGTCACCTCGGTTGTAGTGAGGACTAGGCCTCAAGCTGCAGGCTTGTGTTGTAGCGTGCCGTCTGAGCTTGGTTGGGGTGGCCTCTCCCATCAGTGCTGCCCTCCAGTGTTGGATTGGTGGAATTACAGACTGGACTGCCAGGCTCCATCAATTTGTAGGAGTTGTCACTCAAGATCTTGAACTAAAAATGTGTTTTCTTACCTGACAATGTTATTAATTTTCTTTCTTGTAATTTTGAATGTGCGTGTATGTTTTTCACCTTAGTCCTAGAGGAGGAACACCGTCTCATTTGGATATATCCATGTACAGTTTGAGTGACAATTAAACTTGATTTGATTTAAAGTACATTTATTATTGAATTATGTATGCAGTATACAACCCGGAGATTTGCCTTCCCCACAAACAGCCTCGAAACAAAGAAACACCATGGAAACCATTCAAAGAAAACATCAAACACCCAACCTGCAAACAGCAAAAAACACAGAACAGAAAACATCAAACCACAGAGTCATTGAACCAGTCTAGGAATGTTCAGTTTAGTTCAGTTCAGTTCGAGTTAGTGCTGCACTGTTCATTGACTGCTGGCCATAGAGCCAGTCCACCCTGATCAAAATCATACAAAACTGCAATAAAAAAAACAAGAGTAACGAGAAACCAGAAACGCATCATAACATGAACTACAGAGTCCAATCCACAAATCGTGTCAATTAAACCTTCCCCAAGACCCAAGACTCCTGCAGCAATGAGCAAGAGGGAGAGAGAGACCAGTGAAATGCAGGCACCCTCCTCTAGCAGCAGTGAGCAAGAAGAAAAGGGACCAGTCGAACACAGGCAAATGCGGCTGAACACCCACTCACCTTCTGCTCTCATCCTTGTTGCTTTCAATCTTGCTTGATGCTTTAATGGGTGAGAAATAGAGTTGATCTTGGGCTCGTGCCCTCTCTCCAGGCCACACTCTCTGCTCCAAACTTTCCCGAACTCCCTCGGACATAGCAAAGAGCCAGATCGCTCGATCGGCCCGAAAGCACACCATCAAAATGTAAATCCCAGGTTCCAATAGTAGCAGAATCAGATTTGAAAGAAGTAAAAGAAACAGCTTCGTGAACTGTCTGAAAGGCATTGCCTTTGGTAATTTTTTTCACTGGCACCATCTTCAGCAGTTAGGTACAGTAAAGGTCATGCTTCTAGATGGCTAGAAGTCATGCTGTGATTTGGGGAGCAGCCATTCAAACAGTGGAATGGAATGGCTGAAGAGGACACTGGTGATGTCGTTCTCTGTGTTGGGTGGCAGGGAAAACCCAGTTTAGTGATTGTAATTAGCTCTGTCTCTTGAAGAAGTTCACACTTACAGTATGTCTGAGGTCCCTTAGCATCTCCTCCTCTTCCTCCTCTAGGCATGCAAGGTTCTGAATTTGTGACTGAAGCTCCACTCTGCCAAAGGGTTTCAGCTCGAAATGTCGATAATACTCTTTTCCATAGATGCTGCCTGGCCTGCTGAGTTCCACCAGCATTGTGTGTGTGTGTTTTGCTTGGATTTCCAGCATCTGCAGATTTTATTTTATTTGTTAATTAGCAATATGGAGTAGGACTAGGCCATTTTCACCATGTTTTCTTCCTGCCTCTGTCAATTATTTTAGCCATCAGTACAATATCATCTTTTTGAATCCATTTAATTAGTGTGCTTAACTGCCTTCTGTGGTAGAGAGTTCCACAGGCTCATCTCTCCAAGGGTGAAGAAATTTCACCTCATCACAACCTAGATGGTATATCCTTTATCCGTAACACTGGACTTGGCCTTCTCCACCTCTGGGGAAAATCCATTTTGCATCTTGCTTGCCCAGTCCAGTGAGGATTTGAAAAGTTTCAATGATTCGGGTCAATATCATCCCAATTGTCCTAGTTTCTCTTCATACTTAAATCCTGGCATCCCATGAACCAGTCTGGTGAACCTTCGCTGCACTCCTTCCAGAGTAAGAACATTTTTTCTCAGATAAGGAGATCAAAACTAAACACAGTAGTTAAGATGTTGTCTCACCAAGGAATCACATTATTACAGCAAGACATCCTTGCTCCTGTAGTTAATCCCTCTTGCTCTGAAAGTCAACATACCACTCTCTTCTTATGGTGTTACATACCTGCTGTATTATCCAAATCACTCTGGAACCTCTCTGCTTACCCATCCTAACCCCGTCCAATAGCTAATACTCCCCTCTTACCCCTCATAACCTCAAATAAGAGAAAATCTGCAGATGCTAGAAATCAAAGAAACCCAAAAATGCTGGAAGAACTCAGAAGGCTAGGCAGCATTTATGGAAAAGAGTACAGTTGACGTTTCTGACCGAGACCTTCATTATGAAGCTCATAATCTCCCATCTATGTATGTGCCACATTTCATTCAATATATAAATCATGAATATGTATGTTTCCAAAGCCTGTTTCTATTCAGTTGTTATACATCCTTTTTGGTTTCGTGTGGTGCAGGGGTGGGAGTGAGGGTTAATGGCTAGTTTGATGTGAAATGGAGTCAAAGACACATGCCGAGAAAAGTATCTTGGTCAAGGCATCTACAAAGTCTCCAGAGGGTTTTGACTATTTCGGAACCCTGGGTAAATTCCCCTTTCAGAAGTTCAAAGTAAATTTATTTTTAAGTACATAAATGTCACCATATACAACACTGAGATTCATTTTCTTGTGGGCATTCACAGTAAATACAAGAAGCACAACAGAATCAATGAAAGACCACACCCAATGGACAGGCAGACAACCAATGTGCAAAAGATAACAAACAATGCAAATTCAAAATGAGAAAAAAAACATAATAATAATAAATAATTGAACAATAAATATCCAGAATGTGAGTTATAGAGTACTTGAAAGTAAGCCCATAGGTTGTGGGAACATTTCAATGATGGGGCAAGTGAATTTGAGTGATGTTACCCCTTTGGTTCAAGAGCCTGATAGTTGTAGGGTAATAATTGTTCCTGAACCTGGTAATGTGAGTCCTGAGGCTCCTGTACCACCTTCCTGATGGCAGCAGCAAGAAGAGAGCATGGTCTGGGTGGTGGGAGTCCCTGATGATGGATGCTGCTTTCCAGCAACAGTGTTTCATGTAGATGTACTCAATGGTGGGGAGGACTTTACTCATGATGGGCTGGGCCATATCAACTACTTTCTATTCGGGGCATTGGTTTTTCCATACCAATCTGTGATGCAACTAGTCAATATGCCCTTCACCATACATCTATAGAAGTTTGTCAAATTTTTAGATGTCATGCCAAATCTTTGCAAACCCCTAAAAAGGTAGAGGCAAACTCAAGTTTTGTCAATTGCAATTTCAGTCAGAAAGTACAGTCAACAAAATTAACACCTGTCCCTGAAAACACCAGGTCTGCTTTGATGAGAATGCTGGGTGATCCAGGAGTTAATTAAGTCCAAATTCAGGTTGTTCTCTGATTAGGAACAGGCATCGGAACAGGCATCGGAAGGCTGACGTCCAACAGAAAATTCCTAACCTAAAGAGCATTCAGTAACTTGCTGATTGCATTAATGCAATAACTGTTGGAAGTGATTGTGCACGTTCTCAGGGAGAGGACTAATGATCACTTGAAAGGACAGGGTCTAATCAGTGATCACCAAGATGACTTTAAGGACAGGTCTTACCTAACTAATTTGATTGAATTCTTTGAAGCGGTGACCAATTGTATCAATGAGAACAGAGCAGTAAATGTGATTTCCATGGACTATAGTAAAGCCTTCTACAAGGTCATAACTGAGAGACTGGTTCAATAAGTTAGGACTTATGAGGTCCAGGGCAAATTGGTCAACTGGATCTTAAATTGACTTGGCAATTGGAAGCAGAGGGTGATGGGTTTTGCAACTGGATGCCTGTGATAGGTTGTGTTCCACAAGGAGTGTAGGAATCCTTGCTGTTTGTAATACAGTACCTGTGAATGACTTGGATGTAGCTGTCAAATACCAGTTTGTGGATGACACAAAAATTGGTAGAGTTGTTAGTAGTGTGGAAGGTAGTCTTAGGCAGCAGGGAAATATCAGTGCTTTGGTGAAATGGGCTAAAAAAATGGCAGATGAAGTTTAATCCAGACAAATGTCAGGTAATGCATTTTGGAAGAAGCATTGAGACCGGGATATGGTTGGGTCTTAGGAAGTATTGAGAAACAGGGGAACAAGACATTGATCCTTGAAGCTGTCAAAGCATTTAGACAATGTGGCTAGCAAGGCATAAATGACAGTTTTTTGTTAGTTGGCCATTGAATACAGGAGGAAGTTCATGCTCCAATCTTGTAAAGCATTGATCAGACCTCAGTTAGTGTACAATATGCAGTTCTGGTCACCAAGGTACAGAAAGAATGTAATAGTGCCGCAGGGGATTTACCAGTATGTTTCCAGGGATGGAGCAACTTAGCTATAAGGGATACTGGAGAAGATGAGTGTTTTCTTCCTGAACCAGAGGATTTGAAGAGGAGATTGAAGTATATAAAATTATGAGGGATATAGATATGGTAGACTGCGGAAAAGATTTCCCTATATCAGAGATTGATAAAAGTAGAGGATATAGGTTTAGGATTAAGGGTGAGAGATTCACAGAGGATATGAGGGGGAACTTCTTCACCCAGAAAATGTTAAGTACCTGGAATGCTCTTCTGGAGAAAATGGGTGAAGTGGACTAGTTGACAGCAGTTTAGAAATGTCTTGATGAATACTTAAAATTCCGCAGGCACAGACAGCTATGGACCAAGTGCTTGGAGATGGGATTAATATGGAATTGTGCATGGATAAGTTGGGCTGAATGGCCTGTTTCTGTACTGTACAATTTTATTCTGCCTATGACCACTGCCTGGAAGAAGCCTGAGACTGAAAGTTCAGGGCCATCAAACAGTTGACTGGCCCCAAAGATGATATTGTTGCTCAACTATGTGGCTAAAGTTGTGTTTGCAGACCCCCATGACCATCTTCTTCATTAAACCAGTCCAAAATATTATTCATCACCCAAGAATACATGAAAAGTTTGATCCCTAAACAGAGAAATTACTGAGCACACTCACCAGGTCAGGCAGCCTCTATGGAAAAAGAAACAATTAATGCTTTAAGTCTTAGTTGCATCAACTGAACACCCCTAAACACCTTAACTGGATGGAGTTCTCCTCTTCCTCCTCCTAGTAAGATGGACATTCCTTTTCTCCTTATCACGATTGATTCCCAGTGCCATATCAAGACCAAACTCATGTCTGTTGCTCATGAGGTTTACATGCCTGCAAGTAGGACTAGTTGCTTGGATTTGCCTGTTTCTTAATAATTCCACCATGATTAAAATATTTCTTGATTTATAGATACAATGTAATTGATAATTTATGTAAAAGTAGAAGTTTTTAACTCAAAACTGACATGAAATAGCAATATTCAATTAAGGGAATATTTATCAATGCCCATTTGTAGTCAATATTTATAATCAAACTCCAAATGAACTTGAAAAGAATCATTCAGATACACACTCTTACATGGTTTTCCACTGAAATGACCTCATAATGTTTGAATTACTGAAATTTGCATTTATTTGGGCCTTCATGAAGCCAGTGGCCTAAGTCCTGGCTAGAATAGATTTAAAATTACATTTAATGGTATTACTTTGCCATCTTTTTGTGTCAATACTTTCTCTGAATATTGGCAACATCAACACAAGGCTGCAGTACAGGCGAATGAGAAAGAGTTAGTATTCAGGTACAGCAAGATATTACGAAGGCAAGTGGAATGCTAATCTCTACTGCAAGGGCAATGGGGCATAAGAAAAGGAAATTTTGCTTTCAGCTTGCAAGGCTTTTGTGTTACCAGCATGGAGTACTTAGTCTTGGTTTCCTTCCTTAACAAATAGACAGCAGGGATGGAGCAGCAGAGGTTCATTAAATTATAGAATGAGTATACTATCGCCTGGAGAAAGATTGGGCAGAATGCCTCAAATGTAGAAGAATGAGACAGGGACTAACACACTGCTTTGACAAGTAAATTTTGTCAGTGTTTCCTTCCAAGGGAAGTCTGGAAGGAGAGCCAGAGTCTCAGGACAATGGGTCACACACATACAACTGGGATAGACATTGCATTTTTTATTTAGAGGGCAGTAAATCTTTGGAATTGTTTACCCAGGGAGTGGTGAATATTGACTCATTTAATCTATGGGGGAATCAAGAATTACGGGGATCAGGCAGGAAAATGGAGCTGGGTCTGTGAAAGGATTGGCTGTGATTTCAATGAATGGTGGGACAGGCTTCAGGAGCAATACTGCAGTGTGAGTTATTTGTGTATTACATAATCCAAATTAACACCGTGCAAGATGGACCACAAAGGCAGCATTGAAATGCACAGCTTTTTCGTTCTCAATTCTGATCCATTATAAAAAAAACTTTGATAAACAAAAACAAGCATCTGATTTATAAGTTTATCAAAAACATCCTCCAGCTCTGATTTATTGGTTCTTGGAAGTGACATTTGTGCTCACAGTGAAGTCTTATGAAATGAGCTTTTAGCAACCAACTTGAAAGCTACTGTAATACCAAATCAATGGATTTTCTGAGGTACCTTCTCTGCCACTGGACAACATTTGCAACTTAATTTAATCCACATGAGTAGTACAGAAGGAATACAGTATTTTGGTGGCAATGTTATATGTACATTTAAAACTGCCTGAACTACAAAGAAATGCACATTTAAGCACTGCAATATAGAATATGTTGAACTAATGCTTGATTAAAAATATATTTGAACACTCTTAATTGAATTTCTAATGAAATGGGCCTACAGTAATAATTGCTTCCTACTTCAGCACTAATTGGTAATCTTGCAACATAATGAGTGTTCAAAATGGAATGAAACATCACTCTGGTGTTCATATGATTGGGGCGAAGCTGCACTGTCAAGGCTTTGTGGAGGGAGCTTTATTCTACACCTCACTTGTCAAATGCGTATTTATGATATAAAAAGACTTCTATAGCCCGAGAACCAGTACCCTTATCTTAAGGAGAACCATATTAACCTAAACGTACAATGCAGAATATTGGAACAAAAGGATTTTACATTTGAGGTCACATTTGAAAAATAATGTGCCAATCCTAGGCTTTTGATTCTGTTCTTTTACGTGCCTCTTCAGGATTTTGTTTGAACTTACATGCTCCTAAGTCCTTTAAAATGATATTGCAGTCTCCCTGCATATCACCTTGGAGTGACACAATTGGATTTTCTTATCCCAATTCACCTTATAATTACAATCTCTTTCAATCCACAAGTTTAAGACTCAAACTTGAGATTGCCTCAGCATCATTCCTTTGCTCCTACCCTTTTTCAACCCATATAGTGCCCTCCCCCAACAAATCTTTATATATTCCTGTAAACCTCCAATGAAAAGTACTGAGGCAGATTTTGCTGTAGCATTTTATTTTACAACAAATGCCCTAACACACTCTAGCTCAAAAATGACCCATAGATCAATTTGCTAAAGATGCTTGCTGATACCCTGTTGGAAGTCCTGCAACTAGTGTTTCAGAAAGGAAAACAAGAAAAAAAGTAAAATTAAAATTCTGATATTGTTAAATTATCTCTGAAAATTTCAAGGTATGAAGGAATGCACTTGCAGTGTTCAGACCCAGAGAGATGATGCCAGCGATCAGCACATTTATCTTTAGAAGCGTACATAAACTCTCCTGGCAAGACTTCTTACAATTACTTTACTGGGCAGTTGAGCTAGTATCAACTGCTCTTTGTGATCAGTTTTCATGCTCTCCACTCTTTACACTAGAAGTGTTTCCTGGTCTTCATGCCAAAAGACCTACTCCTACATTCATTCCATAACAAGCCTCTATTTCCCTATCCAGAAATAAAAACATTATTACAATACATTAATTTAAAGTGAGCCTGTGTTGCTTGCTGTGAGCTTACTCCAATTTTAAAACAACTTTTGACACAATAGGATCTGAAATACTAATTTAAAATTCTGGCTTAAAACTCACTGGATAAAAAGTTGGCTGGTTTATTTCTGGGAAAACAGGCAGTTCCCCATCAATGGTGCTGTGACTAATTTAGAATAACTTGCATTCATACAACCCATTCAACATGGAAAAACATCGCAAAAGTCTTCTCAGGACTTTAGGGCATAAAATATGGCAGTTTTAATGGAGGAAGGAGATTTATAAAAGGAATTTCAGGGCCTAGGACTGAGAGAGATATAGGCTTAGCTGCCACTGGTGGGGTGTCAGAGCTGGGCAATGCACATAGAGTTCTCAGAGGTTGTAAAATTGAAAGAAATGTGGCGATATTTCATCATGAAAGTGATCCTTTTACAATTGATTCACAGGAGCATGAAACAAAGGAGCATAGAGGGTCATGAATGAATGAATGAGATTCCTATTACATCTCATTTCCAGACTTCTGCTGACTGATTGCATAACAGGGAGGCAGAGTGTCCTGTTATTCCATATGAAAGCAGTATCTGCAAGCAAGTTATTACTTGCAATAAATATATTGAATGTATGGAAAACAGAGGGAGCTGCTTCAAAAGTATTCAATTCTCGCTGCCAGTTTTTCCCTCTGGTGCTAGATCCAGGCAAGAACAGAGCAGCAAACAAGAAGCTGGAGGAACTCAGCAGGTCAGGCAGTATTGGTGTGAGGAAATGGACTGTACATCTTTTGGATTGAAACATCTAGACTGACAGATAGAGGTGAGGCAGTCAATATAAAGAGAAGACAGGAAGGGGTTGGGCAAGAGCTGACAACTGATTGGTGGATCCAGGTGAGGAGGTGTGGTAGGTAAGTGGAGGAGGGAAGGGTAGAAATAGCGTCAGAGGCTGAGAAGTCTTGATGGAGGGAACAAAGTGCTGCAGGCGATGGAATCTGTTAAGAATGGAAGGTGGAGCATGGAATCAAATAAGGGAGGAGGGGAGTGCAGCTGGAAACAATGGGGGAAGGGGCCCAGTGAGGTTCTTCCTCAGGAGCTGTGCATTAACATTTGCTTTCTTTGCACAATTTAAAGTTAGGAACATGCCCTGAGAGGCAATTACAGATCCAAATCATTACAATCAAGCTTCTAACCATAAGGTACATTTCCTTGCATCGGTTTGACTGCAGCATCTAGTCCCTAGGAAACTGCAAAGCTGCTTGTTATATCTTGATTAATTGTTGTGTTCTATACCAGGAGAAGCCACCTCCTGCGAATGTGCCTCAACTCTGATGGTGTTGAGGTGTGGTTCTATGAATGGCACTCTGCTGGAACACTCAGTCCTGTCCAAGGTCATTCAAGCATTACAGAAGTCCTTTCTGATGGGATGGCAAGATAAACAAAGTCACATTAAAACTCAGTTAAATATCATCTAGCCTCTGCCAAATTCTAATATCAGCTACATTTTCAATTATAATGATATCCTGTAAACCATAATTGTGTACATTCTGTTGATGTGATGTTAGATACAATGTATGATGATCACACAACAGTACTCAAAGGAACTTAGCTGGAAATTCTTTTATCAGTGGGAAGTATTAAATTCTATATGTTAAAAGCCCATGGTATTCAGAGTGATAGAACAGGTCTCAGACAAGTTGTATGAAGAGATGTCTTTCCTCTGCTAGCTGTGCTATTGATCAAGGAGGCTGTGTTTAGTGCAGAGACTGCTGTGAGGTAGGAAAGGTTAGGCCTGCAGTCGGTGAGAATCAGAGGCTGAAGCACCAAGGATGGGATCAAGGGAACAGCACATCAGGCTTGCAATCAGAAGCTGTTGTGGAGTAATGAGCTGGATGTGCGATGTAGTGGTGCTGAAATGAGCACATGGACAGGTAATAGTGGGGGAAGTGTGCATGTGCCTGGTGGTATTAAAAGATATTTATGATTCAGTGGTGGGGGTGGATGTACAAGGAACTGAATGTTGGGGTAAAGCAAAAACAACTGGGTGATCGTAGAGGGGTCTGACAATGAGTACTTGATAAGTTAATGGCAATGATTAGGAAGGCATCAGACACAGAATTGCTCCAAGAAGTTTGTCAGCTGGACATATGAGTCTCTACAGTATCAGTAGCAAGGAGGGAGTGATATTCTGATATTCTCCACAAAGGAGTTTAATTGTGCAAATAAATTTTACACATAACATCAAAAAATCCATTCCACACTGTTTGACGTCACTGCATATACGATTCAAGGCCACTTAGTGTATGCACATCCCATCCATAGAGAAGATGGATCAAAACTGTAACAAGTGCTCTATGTGGACACAAAGGAGTATGTGGACACAAAGGACACAAAGGTAGCTGTAATTCACTGGTACTGCACAGAAAAATGCTGTGCTTTCCAATAAAACTTTGAGTCCAATAGATAAAATCTGCCAGTATTTCAAATTAAATGTAAAGAACAAAGAATCATTTTTAATATGACTATAATTTATGGCTTAACAATAGTTTGCTTAGATGTACTAGGACTTAGAACAATAAATCTTAGACCTTGATCACTTAATAACAATTAAAAAAAAACACAAGGCTTATCTTCACTGATAGTTCAATCTCAAAGAAAACAAATGATATAAGTAAGAATTAGAAATGAACGTCTATGAAATTATAACAAGAGGCAACATTTTGCATATTTATTTTGTATGACACCAATTAAACATGGACCAAAGAGCTAAATACCAGAGGTGAGGTGAGAGTGATAGCCCTCGATATCCAAAATATGGCATCAAGACGTCCTGGCTAAAATGGGAGTCAATGGGAATTAGGAGAAAAACCCTCCGCTGGTTGGAATCATACCTGACACAAAGGAAGATGCTTGTGGTGGTTGGAGGCCAATCAACTCATCCTCAGGACATCACTACAGGAGTTCATCAGGGAAGTGTCCTCGGACCAGCCATCTTCAGCTGCTTCATCAATGGCCTTTCTTCCCTAATACGTTCAGAAATGGGGATGTTCACAGATGACTGCACAATGTTCTGCACCATTTGTGACTCCTCAGATAGTGAAGTAGTTTATATCCAAATGGAGCAGGACCTGGACAATATCCAGGCTTGGGCTGACAAGTGGCATTCGAGCCACGCAAGTGCCAGGCAATGACTCTCTCCAACAAGAGAGGCTCTAGCCATCATCCAGTGGTAACACCATTACTGAAGGTTACCATTGATAGGCAACTTAACTGTTCTAGCCATACAATCACCGTGGCTACCAGAGCAGGTCAAAGGCTAGGAATCCTGCTGCGTGTAACTCACCTCCTGACTCCCCAAAGCCCGTCCACCATCTACAAGGCTCAGGTCAGGAGTGTAATGGAATACATGCCACTCGCCTGGATGAGTGCAGCTCAGGAAGCTCAACACCATCCAGTACAAGGCAGCCCACTTGATTGTTACCCCTTCCACAAGCATCCAATCCCTCCACCCTCAATGAACAGTCGCAGCAGTGTGTCCTGTCTACAAGATGCACTGCAACAACAGACCAGAGTTCCTAAGGCAGCACCTTTCAGACCCACGGTCACTTCCATCTTGAAGGTCAAGAACAGCAGATACCTGGGAACACCACTTGGAAATCCCCCACCAAGTCACTCACCTTCCTGACTTGGAAATATATCGCTGTTCCTTCATTATCACTGGGTCAAAGTCATGGAATTCCCTCCCTAACAGCACTGTGGGTGTACCTGCACCTCAGGGACTGCAGCGGTTCAGGAAGGCAGCTCATCACCACCTTCTCAAGGGCAATTTGGGATGGGCAATAAATGCTGGTTTAGCTGGCGACACCCACATCCCATACATACATACATACATAAATAGATAGATAGATAGATCAATAAATAAGCAAGCAATGTTTCAAAATAACAAATCAGAGAAAGAGTATGGGAATGAAAATGACAATTAATGGCATTGAACACAAATGAGGGAGTTATTAAATACAAATTAGCGCCAGTGAATGAAAAGAAAGCAGGAAAAAAGATAAATACATTGAGAAAAGTGAATTAAGAGAAACATAACATCTCAAGAGAATATCAAGAGCATGATAGTATAGGGCTGGATCTCACAGATGACTGGCCAGTGGTTCATTACAATGTACATTCTTGTATCTTGTCACTGAGTATGACCGTGTCATAAATATAATGTCATAATCTTTAACTCACTGTACCTAAATTTTGATAATTTTGTTTTTACTTCATAGCAGAGTCTATAATCAATGGAACAAAAGAGTCAATTTTAGAGATATCATCAGTCACAGTTAGGATTCACAACTCTAGCTGATTAAGGATTGGTCTTACAATATCTGATAATGCAATATCAGACTCTGAGGCATTTGAGCATAGATGGATAAGTGGAGACCTTGTTGAAGCACTCAAAGTTCTAATAGGGCCCTGAGGGCCAGTTACAGGGAAAAGGTGGTTGGGGGGGGGGGGGGGGCAGATTTGGAATCAGGATTTGGTAAGGAATTTAGGATTGAAGTAGAGTGTAACTTCTTCACTCAGAGGGTGTTGAATGAACGGGATTCTCTGTCACAGAAAACACCTAACTAGGAAGCAAATTGATTTCTAGATACAAAAAGCATCACAGGAAGAGAGCAAAACTATGGTAGTGAGATAGGAGGTTGGTCATGTTTGTACTGAATGGCTGAGCTGTTTAAAGGGGTGAATGGCCTACAGATCCTTTTTCTATGCTTTAATGACTTCCTACATTATAGCACTCACTAAATTTCACAAGCACTTCCTCAACATTAGCACCCTTTGGCACATGATAATGCTGTGAAGAGAGTTAGAAATAGAGGCCTTCTGTCTTTTGGAATAAAAAAGCACAAAAATTAAGGATAAATAATGTTTTAGTAAATATTCGTAATACAATAACGATACTTACTCAAAGGTGAAGTGCATTCTGTTGAATATAATTAGTTCTTGCTCAATTTCTTGCTGTGTTTCAATAAACACAGCAAGTTATAAAACCAATGAATCAGAATGAGATTCAAACCATTTGAACCTCTGTGCCTCACTTCAGGCCATTCAGCACTTCCTGTGGCCCAATCTCCGGGAATACTTCTTGAAATTCTATAAGATTTCCCCCTTTGTTCGATGCTCAAATGAAACTCTTTAGGTACCTTTTACAACTCATTCCTTTCTTTATTTGCTATGAATGTTGCCGATGCTTCTGTGAATCATATTTCTACCTTAAAGGTAGTTAAACAAATTCTCCCTAAATAGAAGCAGTCAGCTAGAGGAACATTACATCTTCCAACTGGGCACATTATAGCCTTTTGACTCAGCACTGGGTAGAGTAATTTCAGATAATCCAGCTATCTCATTACTATCTCATCAGCTCTATCTCATTACTTTGACATTGATAATTTTTATTTCTTTCTCTTTTCTGTTTTTAATGAGCAAACTATTAAAATTACAGTACATATTTATTCATCCTAGATAATGGAAGAGGAGGATGAAAAAGAGGAAGATTAAACACTTACTGTTCCGAGATGGAAGCTATTCAAAATAAAAAAGGAGGGAAAAAGAGGGTAAGTCATTTTATTTAAGAAAATAGCAAGAAAAAGTATGCTTGAAAGTGAAATACTGAACTGACTAATTTAATGTAAGCAGGATAGATGGAGGAACAGATTTTCTAGCAAATTTCTGAGAAGTCCATCAACTCTAAAAAGAAATAGCGATTCATTCCACTTTGAATGACCAAATATTGTATTGGCAGAAAAGGAGAGGTAAGTTGACTTGTACGATTTGTGCTCATAAGGCCAATGAAGTGAGGTAAGTGAAGAAAGTTCGGAGTTGGGGTGGGGGGGGGGGTTATGGGAGCATCTTGGGAATAGCAAGCACAATATCATATGGTTTAGATTAGTTTTCGTACCTGGAATAAAAGTACTTAACTGAAAGAGGGTTAATTTCAATGAAATGAGGATGTTAAACTGGAATTCTGGGAGTCTGGGAAGTGCAAGAGAATGGGCCAATGTGCTACCTTTAAAGAGGACATGGGTCCATTACACTCCAGATACATAGAATTATAGCAAAGTCATACAGGACAAAAACAGGCCTTTTGGTCCACCGTGTCCTTGCAGACTATTGCATGCCCATCTGCACTATTCCCATTTACCAGCATTTGGTCCATAGCTTATCACATCTTGACAATTCAAGTGCTTACATAAGTACTTTGTAAATGTTTTGATATACCTATCTCCACCACTCCGAAGCCCATGTTTTTCAGATTTCTTGGTGGAAAATATTCTTCCTTACATCTTATCTAAACCACTTACTCCTCTTAAACCTCTGTGCTCTAACTTCAGACATCAAAATGTACATTGTCCAACTGGTGGAAAAGGACTGTACCAACAGCAGAGGTCAGTGGGTAATCAAGTTGAAGATGAGGCCAAATAAAGGAGAATATGACAAAGGTTGACACAAGTTCACACCTTGTTCATTCCGAACTCATAAATGACATATGGGTGCCCTTCTCTATCCCCACCCTTCCAATTAACCAAGGTCTAGAACTCCCTTCCCATCTCCCATCCACTGTTTAACTCAGGTTTGTCCCTCACCCCCACCCTTTGCCCCTTTACTCTCCCCACTTCTTAGGAGTCCTTGGCAACCACCCTAGTCACATATCTGATCATCAACTGTACTTCGGCTCTGACTAAAACCACAAGTATTGGTTCTCTCTTCCCTCTGACAACCATATCCAGGTTCTGTTCCCAATATTGAATTGCATATTCCCATCCTCAGAGTTACAATGCCTGTTCAGAAATGCTCAAGGAACACTCCTGAAGCTTTCAGTAATAAGCCACTACCCAAACAGTGTGGGCCCTGTTGCTACTGTAATGTAGTGTACCTATTATGACACATAGATTATAAGTCCACTGACTCTTTTTTATTAACTGAGGCATAGAGTGCAAAAGCCTGTAATTAATACTAAATTTACAGCTATAAGCCTAGATTGGTCATACTTTGGGCACCAAATTTTGAAAGGTTTGAAGGCTTTTACAAGTTCCAAGGATGCAGAAATGCAGTTATGGGAACAGAATGGGGAATATGTTGTTTTCTTATTGTAGGCCTCCGTTAGTCTCGATAGATGATGGATTTGCACCTTGGAAAGTTTCCAGGGCGCAAGCCTGGGCAAGGTTTTTTTTAAATGGAAGACTGGCAGTTGCCCATGCTGCAAGTGGAAAGTCCCCTTGGCACTGGTGTCATCGCAGAGCAATGTGTGGTTAAGTGCCTTGCTCAAGGACACACATGCAGCCTCAGCCAAGGCTCGAACTAGTGACCTTCAGATAACTAGACAAACACCTTAACCACTTGGCCACGTGCCAACACTGTTTTCTTATTACCACAGAGGAGGATGGGAGTGTATGGGGTGTCCAGGGAGGGGTAGCACTTCTGATAAAGGTGCTTGTCATGTTGATTGTGGGGCAACTCACTCACCTTTGGGCCCCATTGGACACTCAGCTCTTTCCTATGGCTCCAAGTAGCTGTTTGCATGCAGTAGCGGCCACACCCTGGAACACCACTTCGACAGGTGGGTTAGACAGCGGGCCTCATGCCCTGGTGAGATAAGGACATGCCTGCCAAAGTATGTGAAGTCAACTCCGGGCAGGCTGGGCAGAT
The DNA here is from genome assembly GCF_030144855.1 of Hypanus sabinus. Taxonomy (NCBI): domain Eukaryota; kingdom Metazoa; phylum Chordata; class Chondrichthyes; order Myliobatiformes; family Dasyatidae; genus Hypanus; species Hypanus sabinus. Next base: position 48,614,711 of record NC_082738.1, read on the forward strand.
GAGATCAACAGTGATATCCAACGACCAGGAGATTGGTTCTGCAATGCTTTGTGAAGAGTGAAGGACATGACAAAGCACAGAAGATGTCATGGCCTTTACTTCAAACAAGAAAGACCCCAGTTGTGACGACTGTTCATACCACTGGACCTGAACTTCCATGGTTAGGAGAGAGGAACTGCTCCAGTGCCATGGATTTTCCACTTTAAAAATGCTCCCACACTGATCTCTTGTCACTGTTGGATACAACGGACAAGTAACAGAGGAGAATAAGGAGAGATCTGCTAAAGAGGTTTAGAGGAAGTCAATTTTAGGCTGAAGCTATGGAATGTATTGATTATATTTTGCATTCTTCATGATGATTGCAATTTCATGAGTAAAATCAAGCCCGTTGGGATGGCACGGTTACAGAGCAGTTAGCATAACTTTATTACAGTGCCAGTGACCCAAGTTCAATTCTGCCACTGTCCATAAGGAGTTAGTACATTCTCCCTGTGACAGCATGGGTTTCCTCTGGGTGTTCCAGTCTCTTCCCATATTCCAAAGATACACAGGTTAGTAGATTAATTGGTCATATGGGTGTAATTGGGTGATGTTGGGCTGGAAGGGCCTGTTGCTGTGCTGTATCTCTAAATAAGTAAATAAAATTAAACCTTACAGAAGGCATGGCCTTGTGTGGCACAATATTGTCAGATGAGCCAATCAGAACAAGTCACACCCAGTTAACTGATGGAAATTGATAGCTGGAAAAAAACTATGCCCATATTAGCAGGCTTCATTGCTTAAACGGTTCTGAAAGTTTCTGAATGTCTGTGGCATTCAGGAATATTCAGAAATAATTAAAAATCAATCAAACAATTAAATGGTACAAATTTTCTTTTAAACATCACATCCTTAGAAGTACTTTAAAGCAAATTTAATTAATTCAAGAAAATGTAGATCATCTTAAGCTTACCTTTAATATAGAACACAGAAGAACTAGGTACTTGAAATTCTGTTCTTATACAAGTGAGTAAAAATTGGAATGTGTCAACTGGTGGTGGTTGCAACTTGAATGGCAGGAGTCTAACAGGAATTGTGTAATTTTTTGGAAGAAAAAACTTACAGAGATACCGGAAAAGAACAGCTGAGTAGGACAAACTCAGTGGCTTAAAACAGCGCTGCACCCTGCTGATTTCAATGCTCCAAACAAAAGGACTTGTGGTTCGGGTGAGGGAAAAGGAGTTTAGGAGGGGGCTAAGAAAGAATGAATTCACCCAGAGAATAGCTGGAACTTGGAACACACTGCCAGAATAGGTGGTGGAAGAGGGTACTTTTCAACATTTATTTAGATAATTGGCTGAATCACCAGTGTATGGAAGGCTATGGACCAAGTGCCAGTAGAAGGGAATGGATAACTGATGGACTGCATGGGCTTGGCGGGCTGAGGGGCTTGTTTCTGTGCTGTGCGATACTATCACTCAATTATGAACTGTTGGCGTAGCACTAAACTGAAAATACCTCTTTTAATAATGTGCACGTCATTTGCTCAGGATTCTGCCATCTCAGAATTATTTAAAACTTAAGGAGACAAAGTCATTTGATTCCCTAGGATTAATGACCCTAGGGAGGCACACCGCAGGTAAGCACTGTATCTGGTGCCCTGGACATCTGGATATTAATTCCTGCCTGCTGTTCACTCTATCTTGGCTAAATGCATATTGCGCCAAGGTCAACTTTGTGTATTAAACCCTGCTAGTTGGCCAAAGAGTACCAAAGTTCTAAGGTGAAAGTAAACTTATTATCAAAGCACATATATGTCACCATATACAACCCTAAGATTTCTTGCGGGCATTCACAGTAATTCCAAGAAACACAATAGAACCAATGAAAGACTGTGTGTTGCCTTTATGGCAGTTATTTAGTTTATAATATTTTCTGTTAGTAATTCATTTGTTAGCATTCTAGTTAAAGTTAGGATTGTTTAAACTTGTCTGTGAGATATCGCGGCATGCGATGACGTCACATCCGGTTTCACCGCGTCCTGTGGGAAAATACCGGTTTGGAGAAACGGGAAGGTGGGGGTCGAGACACGTGCGAGTGCAAGCAAGCAGCAACGTTTTCTCTCTACGCACCAGGAACATTGTGAAGGCAACGCTGTGAGTTATGAGGTAATTGATATGTTGAATTAAAATGTTAACGCCGATCCTGTTAAAAGTAACGACGTTCGATAATGTTTATGTTTTCGTTAGTTAAAGAGTTGCGGATAGTTTGCATTGAAGTGTATTTAAAGCAGTCAATGGCGTAGGTAGATTCTGACTGTATGCTGCACTTTAATGTAATGTAGTTTTTGTAGTTTTACCTTGCAAGTATTTATGATGTAAATGTAATAAGAAGGAAACAAATGCTGTACAAATCTTGTATAGTTTTATCAACAGTTTTCACCATACGTTAATGTGGAAGAGTGAACAGTAAATGGTTAATCTTACTGGGATCCTGTCATCATTGACAAAGGTTTAACTCGGTGTTTAGCTCAGCGTTATCTTAACACGCCGAGCGAGAACACTACAGACTGCAACCAACAGGACGGACAAACAACCAATGTGCAAAAGACAACAAACTATGCAAATACAGAAGAAAAAAATAATAATAAGTAAATAAGCAATAAATATTGAGAACATGAGATGAAGCGTCCTTGAAGATGAGCTCATAGGTTGTGGGAACTGTTTAGTGATGTAAAGTTGAGTGGTTATCCCCACTGGTTCAAGAGCCTGATGGTAATAACTGTTCCTGAACCTGGTGGTGTGAGCCCTGAGGCTCCTTTACCTTCTTCCTCATTGCAACAGTGAGAAGAGAACATAGCCTGATTATGGGGCTCCTTGATGATGGATGCTGCTTTCTTGCGATAGCACTCCATATAGATGTGCTCAACGGTTGGGAGGGCTATACTCATGATAGGCTGGGCTGCATCCACTATTTTTTGTAGAATTTTCCATTCAGGGGCATTGGTGTTTTCATAACAGGCCATGACATAACCTATCACTATACTGTCCACCGCACACCTGTATAAGTTTGTCAAAGTTTTATATGTCATACCGAATCTTCGCAAGCTTCCAAGGAAATACAGGTGCTGCCGTGCTTTCTTTGTAATAGCACTTACATGCTGGGCCCAGGATAGGTCTTCTGAAATGATAACACTGAGAAATTTAAAGTTTCTGACCCACTCCACCTCTGATCTCCCAATGAGGTCTGGCTCCTGGACCTCTGGTTTCCTCCTCCTGAAGTCAATAATCAGCTCCTTGGTCTAGCTGACATTGAGTGAGAGGTTGTTGTTGTGGCACCACTCAACCAGATTTTCAATATTCTTTCTATGTGCTGATTTGTCACCACTTTTGATTCAGCCAACAATATTGGCGTCATCAGCAAACTTAAATATGGCATTGGAGTAGTGTTTTGCCTCACAGTCAATGGTGTATAGTGAGTAAAGCAGGGGGCTATGCACACAGCCCTGTGGTGCACCTGTGCTGATGGAGATTGTGGAGGAGATGCTGTTGCCAATCTGAACTGATTGGAGTCTGCAAGTGAAACCCAGATCCAATTGCACAAGGAGGTACTGAGCCAAGCTCTTAAAGCTTATTGATTATTTTTCAGGGGATGATGGTATTGAATGTCGAGCTGTAGTCAATAAAGAGCCAATAAGATGGCATCTGGTGTGTGGATTTGTTGTGCTGGGAAGACAATTTGGAGTGGATTCAAGTTACATCTCAGGAGGAGTTGATATGTTTCATTACCAACCTCTCAAAACACTTCATCACTGTGGATATAAGTGCTACTGGATCATAGTAATTGAAGCAGGTTTTCACGTTCTTCTTAGACACTGGCATAATTGAAGCCTGCTTGAAGCGGACGAGTACCTCAGACTGGGGAAGGGAGAGGTTAAAGATCTCAGTGAGCACTCCAGCCAGTTGATCAGCACAGGTCTTTAATACTTGGCTAGGTGCTGCATCTGGGCCAAATGCTTTCTGTGGATTCACCCTCATGTAGGATGCTCTCATGTCAGCTTCAGAGATTGAAATCACACGGTCATTGGGGGCTGTGGAAGTTTGTGAAGGTGCCTCCATATTTTGATGGTCAAAGTGAGCATAAAAGGCATGGAGCTCATCTGGGAGAGAAGCCTTGTTGTCACCTGTGTCGCCTGGTTTCACTTTGTAAGAGGTGATAACATTCAAGCCCTACCACAGCTGTGGAACATCCTTCAGCGATTCAGGTTTAGTCTCGAATTTCCACTTTGCGGGGGACGTCACGTGATGACGTAGGATCGAGACGCTGGAACCCAGCTCTCCCGTAAAAAATCAGTAAATTAATGTTTAAATGAAGAAAAGTTAGTCAATACTTTCTAAAAGTTACTTATAAACTACTCCAGATTGTTTCAAGTTATGTCTCACAAACAGAAGATGAAGAAAACTACTACCGTGAAGACAACACAAGTTGGAACAGAATCAAGGCCCACCTCTGCCAAAGAACCACGGGCTCAGGTACATTTTACCACCGGCGATACAGAACAGGAAACTGCGGCAACATCGACCATTTCTAAAGAAAAAGACCAACGAGAACTGTGCCAACGTGAAGGAAGGAGCATGCGCAAACGAGAGCAACCTGAACTACAAACCCCAGTTACGATTGAAACCGAAAGTGAAAGTGAATCTGAGGTAGATTCAGATTCTCTGGAAAAATCAGACGAAGATGGAGGTAAAAGTTCTTCTGGAAATATAGAAAAGACTTTGATGCAAATAATGCGTAAATTAGACGCATTAAAAGTAATCTAAAAAAGATAAATATGGAAATTATGTTTGAGAAAATGACAAAAAGAGAGGAAAAATGGAAAAGAGAATTATAGATTTGGAAACTACAATGGAAGACATGGTTGAAAGAATGAATAAAATGGAAGATGATATTACTGCCTGGACATCAGAAAGAAAACAAATGTTGGAAAAAATTAATAAGCTTGAAAATTTTAGTAGACGAAACAATATTAAAATTGTTGGACTTAAAAAAGATATAGAAGGAGAAGATCCAACAAATTTTTTTCTAAAATGGATTCCTGAAAAATTGGAAATGGAAGGAGAAACTCTAATTGAAATTGAAAGGGCTCACAGAGTCTTAAGGTCAAGACCTCAAGCTGACCAAAATCCACGATCAATTTTGATAAAATGCTTAAGATACCAAGATAAAGAAAAGATCCTGAAGGCGGCTGCCCAACGTGCCAAAAAGAGAAACGGGCCATTGATGATAGCAGGGAAGGCAGTTCTTTTCTATCCTGATATAAGTTATAACCTTTCGAAGAGAAAGAAGGAATTTAACCCAGTGAAAAAAGTTTTATGGGAAAAGGGTTATAAATTTATAATGCGTCACCCAGCAACACTGATAATTTTTTTGGAGGAGGGAAAAAGAAGATTTTTTTTACCGATTATCGAGAAGCGGAGGAGTTCGCATAAAAACTTCCAACTACTCACTAATTACACATAGAGATTTCCAAGTGTAATGGATTAAAGATAAAGATAGAGACAATGAATGGAAGTGATGGACATTTAAGGATGACATAGGGGAGAAAAGCAAAATTTCAGAAATACTAATTGAGAATAGTATTTTCTTCTTCTTATATATATACTTTTTTATGTTGCGGGGGGGGCTGGGGAGCTTTGGATCGATTACTACGGTATTCACGTGTGTAATCATGGCGATCGCCATGACCCATACAAAAGAGGGGGGTAATGTTGTGTTCTTTTTTTTCACAACATTAGTAGGGGGGTATTTTGTTTTTTTTTTCTTTATTTTTCTTCTACCTTTTTGCCTGGATGGTCGGTGGGGACACACATAGCAACATGGAGAATTTTAGAAAGATTTCCCAAGATACCACGAAAGTTGAAAGATTAGGTATTATTATGGATTGGAGTAACATAATTGAAAATAATGACTAATTTACTGATTTTTTTAAGTTTTAATGTTAATGGGCTTAATGGACTGGTGAAAAAAAAGAATCTTAACATACATTAAAAAAATGAAAATAGATATATCTTTTTTTACAAGAAACACATTTAACAGAGATAGAACATCAGAAATTAAAAAGAGACTGGGTTGGAAATGTTATTGCAGCTTCATTTAATTCAAAGGCGAGAGGAGTTGCAATTTTGGTTAATAAAAATTTACCAATTAAAATACAAGATGGATTAATTGATTAGGCGGGGAGATATATAATTATACATTGTCAAATTTTTTCAGAACTATGGACTTATGAATATTTATGCACCAAATGAAAATGATGTAAAATTTATACAAGAGGTCTTTTTGAATTTGGCTAACACACATGACAAAATATTAATAGGTGGAGATTTTAATTTTTGTCTAGATCCAGTTTTAGATAGATCAACAAAGGTTGTCACAAAATCAAAAATAGCAAAATTAACTCTATCATTGATGGAAGACTTAAATTTGATTGATATATGGAGGAGAATTAACCCAATAGAAAGAGATTATTCATTTTATTCAAATAGACATAAAACATATTCAAGGATAGATTTTTTCTTATTATCAACGAATATGCAAGACAGAGTGAAAAATATGGAATATAAAGCGAGAATATTGTCAGATCATTCTCCTTTGATAATGACAATGATAATGATAGATAAAGAGGAATCAATTTATAGATGGAGATTTAATTCAATATTACTAAAACATCAAGATTTTTGTGATTTTATGAAAAAGCAGATTCAGTTTTTTTTTAGATACAAATTCACATTCAGTTGATGATAAATTTATATTGTGGGAAGCAATGAAGGCATATTTGAGAGGTCAAATAATAAGTTACACGTCTAAAATTAAGAAGGAATATATGATAGAAATAGATAAATTGGAAAAAGAGATTACAAAATTAGAAAAAGAATCTCAAAGATATATGACAGAAGAAAAACGAAGATGACTTATTAATAAGAAGTTACAATATAATACACTTCAGACATATCGAACAGAAAAAGCAATTATGAGAACTAAACAGAGATATTATGAACTAGGCAAAAGATCACATAAGGTCCTTGCATGGCAGTTAAAAACAGACCAGACTTCTAAAACGATAAATGCAATTCGAACAAGAGTAAATAAAATTACTTATAAACCTTTAGAAATTAATGAAACTTTCAAGAATTTTTATTCTGAATTGTATAAATCAGAATCACAAAATGATAATGTCAAGATAGAAAGGTTTTTATCACAAATAACTCTTCCAAAATTAAATACGGAAGAACAGAAGGGATTAGATATGCCTTTTCCATTAAAAGAAGTTGAAGAAGCTTTAGGATCATTTCAAAGTAATAAATCTCCAGGAGAAGATGGTTTTCCGCCTGAATTTTATAAAAAGTTTAAAGATTTATTAATTCCTCCTTTTATGGAGTTAATACATCAAGCGGAAAGAACGCATAAACTTCCAGAATCTTTTTCGACTGCTATTTTAATAGTATTGCCAAAAAAATGATAGAGATCTTTTAAAGCCAACATCATATAGACCTATTTCTTTGTTAAACACTGATTATAAAATAATAGCAAAAATCTTATCTAACAGACTATCTAAATACTTACCAAAATTAATACATATGGATCAAACAGGATTTATTAAAAATAGACAATCGGCAGCTAATGTAACTCAGTTATTTAGTATAATTCAGTTGGCTCAAAAGAGGGAGGAAATGAGTGTGGCAGTTGCTTTAGATGCAGAAAAAGCATTTGATAGATTGGAATGGGATTTTTTATTTAAGGTATTGGAAAAATATGGATTAGGGGTATCTTTTATAAAATGGATTAAAACCTTAAATATTAATCCCAAAGCTAAAGTAGTGACAAATGGTCAAATTTCAACACCATTTCAGTTAACAAGGTCAACTAGGCAAGGTTGTCCATTATCACCTGCTTTATTTCTGTTGGCGATAGAACCATTAGCTGAATTAATTAGAATGGACCCAGATATTAAGGGTTTCAAAGTTCATCAGGAAGAATACAAGACTAACTTATTTGCTGATGATGTTCTGCTTTATTTAACAAACCCATTGCACTCATTGCGTAAATTATCTTATAGATTAGAAGAATATGGGAAAATATCAGGTTACAAAATAAATTGGGATAAAAGTGAAATTTTACCTCTTACTAAAGGAGATTAGAGTCAATGTCGATTAATAACTCAATTTAGATGGCCGGCAAATGGTATAAAATATTTAGGTATAAGAGTTGATAATGATATAAAGAACTTATACAAATTAAATTACTTACCATTATTGAAAAAAATTCAAGAAGATCTTGATAAATGGATGATATTACCAATAACATTAGTAGGTAGAGTAAATACTGTAAAAATGAATATATTCCCTAGACTACAATAATTATTTCAATCACTACCAATACAATTACCCCAGAAGTTTTTTCAAGAGTTAAATAAATATGTGAGGAAGTTTCTTTGGAAAGGTAAGATGTCAAGAATATCGTTGGAAAAATTGACATGGAAATTTGATCAAGGAGGGTTACAACTTCCAAATTTTAAGAAATATTATAAAGCAAATAAACTTAGATTTATTGCATCTTTTTTTGAGAAAGATAAACCGGCATGGATTAGAATAGAACCAGATAAAATAGGAGAAAATACACCAGAAGATTTTATATATAAATGGGAATCTAAATGGATACGGGGAAAAGAAAGAATCTCCTATATTAAAACATTTGATTGACTTATGGAATAAGATAAATGTTGATGATGAGACAAAGAAATCTTTATTAGCAAAGAGATCTTTAATTCAAAATAGACTTACTCCTTTTACAATTGATAATCAACTTTTATATAATTGGTTTCAAAAAGGGATTAGATATATAGGAGATTGTTTTGAAGGAGGTATATTAATGTCATTTGATCAATTAAAGAATAAATATAAAGTATCAAACAACACTTTTTTGTTACTTCCAATTAAGGGCTTATTTAAGAGAAAAATTAGGTCAAACAATGTTATTGCCAAAATCTAATGAAATAGAAACTTTAATTCAAAAAGGAAAAACTAAAAAAAATTATTTCTTGTATGTATAGCTTGATTCAAAAACAGGCAATTAAACAAGGAGTCCATAAGTCAAGACAAAAATGGGAAAGTGACTTGAATATTAAAATTGAAGAAACAAATTGGTCAAGACAATGTCTTGATAGTATGACAAATACAACAAATGTCCGGTTAAGATTAGTGCAATATAATTTTTTTACATCAATTATATATTACACCACAAAAAATAAATAAATTAAATCCAAATTTATCTGATCAGAGTTTCCAATGTAACCAAGAAATTGGTACTTTTTTACATTCTACTTGGTCTTGTTCTACAATTCAAACTTTTTGGACAAATTTAAGAGTTTTATTGGAACAAATTATTGGAACACAACTTCCACATAATTCAGTATTATTTTTATTAGGTGATATTGAAGGGATAAAATCGAGACACAAATTGAATAAATATCAGAAAGAATTCATAAAAATTGCACTGGCAGTAGCCTATTGCAGTTACTTGGAAATCAGATGCATACTTAAGTATAGACCATTGGAAGAATGAAATCTCCAGCTGTATTCCACTTATAGAATTACTTATAATTTAAGAGATAAATATGAAACATTTTTGAAAATTTGGCGCCCTTATTTACAAAAGACAGGATTAAATATATAGGTGCTCTGAAGATAAAATAATTGGTTATTTGGGGAAATAAATAAATATATATACTAAAGTTATTACGAACTCCGTGGAGCATGTGGGGATCTTCTGATATCCAGGCACACGCACACTCTCTCTCTCTCTCTCTCTCTCTTTCTCCCTCTCCCTTTCCCTCTCCCTCTCCTCTCTCCTCTTCCCCCACTCTCTCTCTATAGGGATGTTAGGGGGAGGGGGAAGGGTATTTTTTTTCTTCTTTCTGTATTATCTGAAAACTCAATAAAAAAAAAGTTTAAAAAAAAAGAATTTCCACTTTGCACGAGAGATGCCTTTCCAGAGGTTGTACTTGGACTTCTTGGTCACCAGACCTGAATGTGCTCAGCAGCTTCTGGCTGGGGAAGATGCTGACTGATTTTGAGGGGACACACTCATCTACAACTATTTTTGTAAAGTCCGTGACAACTGTGGCATATTCATTCAAGTCCTTTGATGAGTCCTTGAACACAGCCTAGTCCACTGACTCAAAGCAATCCCACAGCCACTCTTCTGCCTCCTGCAACCATCTTTCTGTTGTCCTTATCTCTGGAGCCTTGCTCTTTAGCCTCTGCTTCGATACAGGTAGAAGGACAAAACCAAGCTGACAGCGTCATACAATGCTGATGTGTGATACTGGACTAAGTGTGGGGACTGAAAGGCCTTCGTTTATAGAGTTATAGAAAAATACAGCACAGAAACAGGCCTTTTGGACCATCTAGTCCAGGCCAAATCATTTAAACTGTCTAGTCCCACCAGCCTACACCCCAACCATAGCGCTCCATATCCCTCCCATCCATGTACCTGTCCAAACTTCTTTCAAACATTGAAATCAAAATCAAATGCACCACACTCACCACTCTCTGAGTGAAGAAGTTTCCCTTCATGTTTCCCTTAAACATTTCACCTTTCACCCTTAACCTATGACCTCTAGTTGTAGTCTTGGCCCACCCCAGTGGGAAAAGCCTGCTTGCATTTACCCTATCTATGTCCCTCATCATTTAGTATACCTCTATCAGATCTCCTCTCAGTCTTCCAAATTTTAGGGGATAAAGTTCTAACCTATTCAATCTTTCCTTATTACTCACATCCTTGTAAATTTTCTCCGTACTCTTTCAATCTTATTTACATCTTTCCTATAGGCAGGTGACCAAAACTGCACACAATACTCCAAATTAGGCATCACTAATGTCTTATACAACTTCAACGTAACATCCCAACTCTTGTACTCAATACCCAGGTTGAGGCCAATGTTCCAAAAGCTTTTTTTACAACCCTATCTACCTGTGAACCCACTTTCAGTGAATTATGGACCTTTATTCCCAGATCCCTCTGTTTTACCGCACTCCTACCACTCACTGTGTAAGACCTACCATGTTGGTCCTCTTAAATCACAGCATCCCACACTTGTCTGCATTAAGTTCCATCTGCCATTTTTCCAGCTGCAAAAATGGATTGAAAATGACAGCTGGAATTTAACAGACACATTTTAGGGTTTGGGTACTAGTATCCTCGTGGGAAATGTTCCAATCAGTATTCAACTCGTGAAAACATTCTTGGCAAAAGTAAACTTTGGAAACGATTCCAAATGTGTTGGTTAAATTAATTTCTCGACCACTTTGAGAGCAGAATATAATTTTACATGGACCGTCTTAGTCTTGAATCACACGCTGTCACTGCTGACAAGGTCATGCACAGCAGGAGCTGGAAATGTTGGCTTTGGAGTTTCAAACCATGTTGCTGAATCAAAGATTGAATTCCATCGGTCTGAAATGGTGAAAGCTTCAGGCACAATTATTATAGGTCAGAGCTGAACTGAGCATCAGCTGCATCACTAATGGAACAGCCGTTCACTTCCATCACAAAACATGACATTCAATTCAGCAGTGTCAAGTTGAGCCCAGGACTGAAATCATCATGATTTCCTCTTTAATCGGGCCTGCAATGACTTCCTAGCACAGGCATCTCAGAGTTTTAAGCTCCTATTTTGCAAGTCACCAAGTCAAGAACGGAACAGGTTAACAGCTGCAATTTCACTAATGCAGCGAACGTCTGCAAAGTGAAAATTACAAAGAATCACACCAAATTTTTGATGTCATTATTTGCACAAGTTTCTACATCTATTTAATTCAGATTTTTTTTTGTTAAACAGCAAGTAATTGGTGTCTGCAAAGCCACGCCAAGGGTATGAGCAGCGGCAGATTAAATTCAGCATTCAAAATATATGGGCAGTGGAATTAGTTGGATAATGATCATGTTGAGCAAGGATGCATCTGATAGGCCAAATATCCACCTTTTGTTCTCTAACCATTATATGGATTTACATTCAATCTCCTTTATTTATGGAATTAATAATGCTAACTCCCTATTAGGAACAAAGAAAATAATACTTTATTTCTTTATTGCAACAACCAAGATACAGAGCACGGACAGAACCAGTCTCGAAGAAGAAATGCAAACAGTGATCTTATAAAGGAAATGCACTAACATAGCATAACTATAATATAACTATCAAACTACATGGTAGCTTAGCAGTTAGCATAATGCTTTACAATACCAGCAATCGGAAGATTGGGGTTCAATCCCCGCCACTGCCTGTAGGAAGTTTGTGTGTTTTCCCTGGGTTTCCTTTGGGTTTCTTTTTGTACTAATTATTTATTTTTATATATTTCTTATTGAAACTTGTAGTATTGTTTATGTATTGCACTGTACTGCTGGGTTTCCTCTGGGTGCTCTGGTTTCCTCCCACATTCCAAAAAAAGACGTATGGTTAGTAAGTTGTAGGCATGCTATGTTGGTGTGGGAAGCGTAGTGACAATTTCAGGCTATCCCCAGCATATCTTTGAGCTGTGTTGGTCTTTGCAGAAATGATGCATTTCACTGTATGTTTTGATGTTTTGGTGTGCATATTACAAATAAAGCTAAATTTTATAAAATCTTTACATCACATCCAAATTAATTTTGTGCCATCACTTTAAATGGTGGCATGAAAATAAGAGTTACTCGTCTGTTCATAGTTTAGTATGTTTCATAAAACACTGCTCTGCATTTGATGTTTGATGTCTTACTTCGCTTCTTCAAGTTAATTATTTAACTTGCAAGTTAAATTTGAATGATGTCAGAATCAGAATCATATTTATTATCACTGATATGGGAAATTTGTTGTTTTACAGCAGCAGTACAGTGCAATACATAAACAATACTACAAGTTTCAATAAGAAATATATAAAAATAAATAATTAGTACAAAAAGAAAGTAAATTAGTGAGGTAGTTTTAATGAACCGTTCTGCAATCTGATGGCAGAGGGGAAGAAGCCCTTCCTAAATTATTGAGTGTGTCTTCAGGCTCCTGTACCTCCTCCCTGAAAAGAAGGACTCTCCTGAAATGTGAGGGCTCCCAGTGATGATGCTGCCTTATTGAGACACTGCCCTTTGAAGATATTCTCAATGGTGAGGAGGCTGGTGCCTTTGATGGAGCCGGCTGAATCTACAGCCCTCTGCAGCTTTTCTCAATCCTGTGCATTGGAGCCTCTATACCATGCCATGATGCAACCACTCAGAGTGCTCTCCACGGTACACCTGTAGAAATTTGCAAGTCTTTGGTGACATACCAAATCTCCTCAAACTCTAAATGAAGAAAAGCTGCTGCCCAAGATAGATCGTCTAAGATGTTGACATCGAGGTACTTGAACTGCTCACCCTTCCACTACTGACCCCTCAATGAAGATGTGTAGGTTCTCCTGACTTCCCCTTCCTGGAGTCCACAATCAATCTGCAATTGTAAAAATGTGTGCATGCAATGTTCATGTAACTGGATATTCTGTTCTATGTCCTGTAAAAAAACCTAAAAGTTCTTGCTTCCATGATTTCCCTATTATTATCAGTATAGATGGTACTTGCAAAATCTCATTGGCAGATGGTCAGTGAAGGGCTGCTTTATGGTTGGTGAAACCTAAGTAGTTGTAAGCTTCCGAAAGTCATCACAGTTTAATTGTGTTCCATGATCCAGCATCAATGTTCCAGGTCACTAAGTAATGCAAAGACATGATCAACCCCTCCCATCCATGTACCAATCCAGACTTCTCTTAAACATTGAAATCGAAATCGCATCCACCACTTGTGCTGGCAGCTCGTTCCACATTCTCACCACCCTCTGAATAATGAAGTTTCCCTTCAGCTTCCCATTAAACATTTCACTTCTCACCCCTAACTCATGACCTCTAGTTATATAGATCTACACACTCATAATTTTGCATACCTCTTTCAAATCTCCCCTTAATCTTCTACATTCTAGGGAATAAAGTCCAATCTTTCCTTATAACTCAGGTCCTCCAGTCCCAGCAACATCCTTGTAAATTTTCTCTGTACTCTTTCAACTTTATTTACATCTTTACCATAGGTAGGTGACCAAAACTGCAAACAGTACTCCAAATTAGGCCTCACCAATGTCTTGTACAACAACATAACATCCCAACTCCTGTACACAATACTTTAATCTATGAAGGACACTGTTCCAAAAGCTTTCTTTATGATCCTATCTACCTGTGACACTATTTTTAATGAATTATGGACCTGTATGCCAAGATCCCTTTGTTCTACCACACTCCTCCGTGTCCTACCACTCACTGTGTAAGACCTACCCTGGTTGGTCCTACCAAAGTGCAACACCTCACACGTCTGCATTAAATTCCATCTGCCATTTTTTAGCCCATTTTTCCAGCTGGTCCAGATCCCATAGCTTGGTGTCATTGGCAAATCTGCTGATCTTGTTAACCGCATTATCATCCAGATCTTTGATATGGATAGCAAGTAACAACAGACCCAGCTCCAATCCCGGCGGCACTCCACTAGTCACAGGCCTCCAGTCAGAGAGGCAACCATCTACTACCACTCTCTGACTTCTCCTGCAAAGCCAATGTCTAATCCAATTTACTACATTTTGAGTGCCAAGAGACTAAACCTTCTTGACCAACCTCCCATGCAGGACCTTGTCCATTGCCGTGTTGAAGTCCATGCAGACAACATCCACTGTCTTACCTTCATCAACTTTCCTGGTAACATCCTCGAAAAACTCTACAAGATTGGTTAGGCACGACCTACCACACACAAAGCCAGGCTGACTATCCCAAATCAATCAATCCCTGTCTATCCAAATACTCATATTTCTGGTCTCTTAGAAAACCTTCCAATAGCTTTCACACTACTGACGTCAGGCTCACTGGCCTATAATTTCCTAGTTTATTCTTAGAGTCTTTCTTAAACAGAGGAACAACATTAGCTATCCTCTAATCCTCCGGTACCTCACTTGTCACTAGGGATGATCTGATTATCTCTACTAGGGCCCCTACAACTTCTGCATTTGCCTCCCACAGGGTCTGAGTGAACACTGTCAGGCCCTGGGGATTTATCCACTCTAATTTACCTCAAGACAGCAAACGCCTCCTCGTCTGTAATCTGCACGGGGTCCATGACCTTGCTACTGCTTTGCTTCACTTGAATAGACTCTGTGTCTGTCTCCCAAGTAAATACAGATGCAAAATATCTATTTAGGCTTCCCCATCTCTTCTGGCTCCATGCATAATTACTACACTGATCAGCCAGAGGACCAATTCTGTCCTTTGCAGTCCTTTTGCTTTTTATGCATCTGTTGAAGCACTTAGGATTCCCTTTCACCTTGTCTGCTAGAGCAACACTGTGCCTCCTTTTAGCCCTTCTGATTTCTTTCTTAAGTGTTCTCTTGCATTTCTTATATTCCATCAGCACCTCATTTGTTCCTACCTGTCTATACCTTCTATGCACCTCCTTTTTCTCTTAACAAGGGCCTCAATATTTCTCAAAAACCAAGGTTCCCTAAAACCTGTTATCCTTGCCTTTTATTCTGACAGATACATATAGATTTGTACTTTCAAAATTTCACTTTTGAAAGCCTCCCACTTACCAAGTACACCTTTGCCAGAAGACAGCCTGTTCCAATCCACACTTGCTGATACCATCAAGATTGGCCTTTCTCCAATTTGAAATCTCAACCTGAGGAACAGACCTGTTTAATTACAGCACCTTGACATTAATGGCATTCTGATCACTAGATGGAAAGTATTCATCTACACAAATTTCTTTCACTTGCCCTGTCTCATTCCCTAATAGCAGATCAAGTATCACACACTCTCTCACAGGGACTTCTGCATACTAATTAAGGAAATTTCCTGAACAAATTTGACAATCTCTATCCCATCTAGTCCTTTTATAGTATGGGAGTTCCAGTCAATATGAGGAAAGTTCAAATCCGCTACTATCACACCCTTATTTCTTGCAACAGTCTGCGATCTCTCTTTAAATTTGTTCCTCTAAATCCTGGACTGTTGGGTGGTCTGTAATATAGTCCCATTAATGTGGTCATACCTTTCTTATTCCTCAGTTCCACCCTAAAGCCTCACTAGATGAATTTCCCACTCTGCTGTGACATCTCCCTGCCTACTAATGCCACCCCTCCCCCTTTAACCCCTCCTGCTCTATCACATCCAAAACATTCTGGAATATTGAGCTGCCAACCCTGCCCCTCCTGCAACCAAGTCTCACTAATGGCTACAGGTGTTGATCCATCCCCTGAGCTCATCTGCCATACCTCTTGCATTGAAATATACAGAAGATTAATCCTACCATGATCAACATTTTGCTTCTTGACTTTGTCTGAGGTCTTAACAACATCAGTCTCCACAACATCTGGCACTCTGGTTCCTGTCCCCCTGCAACTGTAGTTTATCCAAGCCCCCCACCACCCCCATGTAGTACTAGCAAACCTTCCCACTAATATATTAGACTCCCCTCCAGTTCAGGTGCAATTTGTCTCTTATGTACAGGTCTCACCTTCCCTGGCAGAGAGCCAATGAATCAAACATCTGAAGCCCTCGCTCCTACACCAACTCCTTAGCCACATGCTAAACTGCATGAACTTCCCAGTTCTGGCCTCACGAGCAGATGGCACTGGTGGCAAACCTGAGGTCACAACCCTGGAGGTCCTGTCCTTTAACTTAGCACCTAGCTCTCCAAACTCACTTTGCAGAATCTCATCCCTCTTCCTACCTATGTCATTGGTACCGACGCGGACCACGATTTCTGGCTGCTCACCCTCATGGTTAAGAAAGCTGAGGACTTGGTCTGAGATGTCCCAGACCCTGGCACCCAGGAGGCAACATACCATTTGGGAATTTTGTTCTCATCCACAGAACCTTCTTTCTGATACCCTAACTAATGAATTCCCATCACCATAGCTTGCCTCTTCTCCCTGCTGCCCATCTGAGCCAAAGAGCCAGACTCAGTCCCAGAGACCTGAGCACTGTGACTTTCCTCTGTTAGGTCACCCCCTCCCCCCACCCAACAGGATCAGAAGTGAGGGGGATGGCCACAGGGGTACTCTCACTGGCTGTTTAACCTCTTCCCCTTCCTGACTGTCAGCCCGTTTCCTGTGTCCAGCACCTTGGGTGTAACTACCTCTCTATCACTCTCTCAGCCTGCTGACTGATCCAGTGTTCATCCAGTTCCAGCTCCACCTCCTTAACGCAGAGTGTTAGAAGCTGCAGCAGGATACACTTCTTAAAGGTGACGCCATCAGGGACCCGAGAGGTGTACCTGCTTTTCTACATCCCAGAAGAGGAGCAGTCAACTATCTTGCCTGGCCTCCCTACTGTTCTAACTGTGCACTTATAAAGAAGGAAACAATAAATAAAATGAATAAAAACTACCTACAGGTTTTTGCCTTCTTTCACTCAAGCCTTTCCTCGCTAAAGCTGCAAAATCCCCACTCCAGCTCTGTCCCCTCCAACAAAGGCCACTCCACTTGTCCCTACCTTATTTTAATTTGTACTTGCTAATAAATCCTGGTCTCTGATTGGCTGCTGTTCAAATGCCAAAACTCCTACGAAAAACTGCTTTTTAATGCACACTCACCAACCTGTGTGAGTCACTCCTTCTCTCACTCCTGATCTCTGATTCGCCACTGCTCAAACATCACTGATATGACGAACAAATAACTAATATCTTGTAAACTGCAATAGTTTTAACTGATGCTTTTTTTTTACTTTTGAAGATACATCATTGCAGTTGTGATTTCCAACCAGATGATCTATTAGGGAAATTTCACCTGTAGTTTTCAGGTTTTCCATTGGTCTTGATGAGCAATGTGTACAACACGTCCCACTAATGACTGTGGAGCGTCAGTCCCAAAATGCAAGATTCATAGCAGGTGTAATCATGAGAAGGAACTTCTTCACTCAGAGCATGGTGGGAATGTGGAACAAGCTGCCAGTGGATGTGGCGGATGTAAGTTCAATTGCAATATTTAAGAGAGATTCGGAACAGAACATGGATGGGAGGGGTATTGAGGGCTATGGTCCAAGTGCGGGTCAATGGGAATGGGTAGAATAACAGTTCAGCATGAACTAGATGGGCTGAAGGGCTGACTTCTGTGTTGTAGTGTTCTATGAGTTTGAGTTCAACTCAAAGTTATTGCAAAGGCTGCAGTGGACCTGCAATGCTTTCCATGATGTTTCTGTTTGGTGACTGGATTGGTGTCATGCACAGTAACGTGGAAGCAAAATGTTTCAACACACAAAGAGCTGGAAGATATCTATGGGTCAGGTAGCATCTATGGAGGGAAATGGACAATCAACATTTCGCATTGGATCTCGATCAAAAATGTTGACTGTCCATTTCCCTCCCGTCTCTAAAATATTGCAATATAGATATGCATTGATCAGCATTACCACTCAAATAATCAAAATTCAGAACCACTGGGGTTTGTGGTAGGTACTACAATTACAAAGAGTTGAGACTTAGCTGGATATCACAATCTCCTGAGGTTGCATAGAATGATATGTTAACACTCATGGCTTGGAAACTCATTTGCGAAGAATATGTCTCTAGAGCTAGCAAAAGATTGGCTCTATTAGGAAATTCTCTGGCATTTTCTCACTGAGTTAGAGTTGGGTGATAGTGAAGATTGAGAATTGTTGCCGGTTTTATTTCAATTATCATGTCTATCTTTATCACTTATAAGTGATAAAATCTCTAAAGTTCAAAAATCTCTAAATATGCACTTCTAGAATGCTTTGAAAAGTCATCTTATTGTTCTTCTTAGGCACCCCTTTGGGACTGAGATTGACACAATCAATCCTGTAGTTTGGGCTCTGAAGCAGCCAAGGTAGGACACTGGGAAACATGAACAGTTCCAGTTTTATTAGACTAAATGTGAGAATTTATTATCTCCTTGGCAGCTAACTGGTCAGTGGAATATATTACAGCTGCAAGAAATCCTACACCAAATCAAAAACCAAAGCAAAATTTAATTTAGGCTGTCAACTGCAGGCTTTTGAAACTAACATCCACCATCATCCAGTTCCTCCATCCTACATGGTGACAATTGCTTTTAAATCCATTATTGATTTAACAGATTCACTGCTGAATACAATGCAAACAATTACTACTTGTTTTATTGCCACACCAAAGAGATTGAGACTGTTTTAATGTAGACAGACTTTAAAAGAAAATACACATCGTCCTTGAGAAAAAGGAAATGGGAATAAAATAACAATAACACAACTCTACTGTTAAAACAGTCGTATGAAGGCGTAACTGAGCTATAATGTCCACTACATGAACCAATCAAATCCAGACAATCAATTTTGGGAGAAATAATCCAACTAGCCTCGCTAGTACCCAATCAGTGTTATTTGTGAATATCCTCATCACAGTTGCATTTAACACAAAGTTCAACAAACAATAGATTGATTCATTGCATATTGACAGTCTTTGTTACAGGCTTACATCAGGACTGATTAATTTTAATAAGGAAGGTTTGAGACTAAAGACTAGCACACTTAATGCTTCGGGTAATGAAATCCAAACTTGAATCTGAATGAATTACATTATTCAGTTCAAACCACCCCAGACACCATTTCATACTAGAAGGTGCCCAGTACAGAGACATTGCAAACACTTCTTTGTGATCCTGAAATCACATGCCTATCACATCTCTATATAAAAATTACTTTGCGACAAAACTGAGCTGGATGATTCCAGAAACACAAGTGTTTCTTGGAATTATAGGATCTGTGTGATTGAGGTTGTTTTGGGATGGCAATGTAATAATCTTCCATTAATCACACTAGTGCAGTGGAATCACATTTGAAGGGGACGTTATGAACTGACAGCAGGAAATACAGCAGTCTGGTGGTTAAGGCCACTCCCGTGTCATTTAGCGTTACAGTATTTTTAACCACCGGATTACAGGCACATTCCACACAGAATGATTGAGAAGAAATCAGTGAGCAACCTCTGCTTTCTGGATAATGGATGGCCTCAGACTGCCTGCCGGCAGCACAGGGACAGACACTCCAGTGATTTTGTGGTAAGGAAGGGAGGAAGCCTAGAATCTAGCTCCAGAAGCCTGAGTGAACCCACAACTGAAAGAAAAACTTACTTTAATTTCCCAGTACCCGTTAGTTGAATGCCCCAACGAGAATGATACTGATTGTTTGAGCCAAATGAGGACAATGCATGCTAAATTTTTAACATAATCTGTTTGAGGCGGTGTGATATTTATGTTTTTGTAAAATTTAAGACTCACTCTCAACTAGAATCATTTTCTCTGAGTTACTCCTTGTGACCCCTCCCCTCAATATAATACATGGATGTTTCCTGGATTGGGGAGCATGCCTTATGAGAATAGGTTGAGTGAACTTGGCCTTTTCTCTTTGGAGCGACAGAGGATGAGAGGTGACCTGATAGAGGTGTATAAGATGATGAGAGGCATTGATCGTGTAGATAGTCAGAGGCTTTTTCCCGGGGCTGAAATGGCTAACACGAGAGGGCATAGTTTTAAGGTGCTTGGAAGAAGGTACAGAGGAGATGTCAGGGGTAAGTTTTTTTACTCAGAGAGTGGTAAGTGCGTGGAATGGGCTGCCGGCAACGGTGGTGGAGGCAGATACAAGAGGGTCTTTTAAGAGACTCCTGGGCAGGTACATGGAGCTCAGAAAAATAGAGGGCTATGGGTAACCCTAGGTAATTTCTAAGGTAATGCCATGTTCAGCACAACTTTGTGGGCCAATGGGCCTGTATTGTGCTGTAGGTTTTCTATGCTTCTAATATCTTTTAGTTTTCCTTTAATTTAGTCATTACATTAGGCTGCTATACTAACACCCCTCCTCAAATGTCACCCTTCATCGATTCCCCTCACTAAATTACCTCCTTTATAAGACCTCCTTTATTCCTGCAATTTGCCTTCTGCTAGTCAGCCAATCTTCTATCCATGCTAGTATCTTTCCTGTAATACCATTGGTTCTTATTCAGCAGCCTCATGTGTGGCACCTCATCAAAGACCTTCTGAAGGTTCAAGTAAACAACATCCACTGACTCTCCTTTGTCTATCTTGCCCGTTATTTCCTCAAACAATTCCAACAGATGTTATGATGAGCAGGCAAGTGCACAGATGTTTGGCCTTCTATTGAAACCTGCCATTCTATCTTCACTTGTGATTAGCCCGGCTACTTAGACTGGAAAGTGAAACAAACACCCTGCTCACATCCTGCTGATTGGTGTCTTTATCAGTCAAAAGTTTCAACTGAAGGGCACAGAAACTGACAGGGAGAGGCCCAGATTCAAGTAGGTAACTGCAGGTGGCTAGAAAGCAGCATTACTTTATTGAAAGGCCTGTATCCTGTCAGTCTCTTACAGCCTGAAGCCTCTGAAGTCAGTGCATCAAGTTACGCATGTCAATTTGTACAATTGGGAAAATATTCCAGTCCAGCACCGTCATCCATTTCCGTAATGAGTGTGAAAAAAAAGTTCGCATCACATCCACAGCCTGTGAAAATCAACAGCTACCTCAGAAAGGAAGAAAATACATCGATGGACAAACCCCACCCCCAGCCCATAAAGCATTGGGAAATATTCTATTCTATTTTCAGCTAATGAGTATTTTATTTCTGGATTAACTAGACAAGTCAGATCCTAAGAAGGTCACAGCTATAAATCATTGCTGAAACTGACAAGCAGCACCAAGATGTATTGTGTCACTGGATCTCATAGAACATTTCCGTTTAGCAACAGCCTGTAAATGAAAAGGATCAGTTTACCTATTGATTACAAAAAGGAAAGACGTGCTTCTGAAGCACAGGAGACAGTTCTTATTTATGCCACTGCAACACACTGGCTTGGCAATCTACACCGGTATGTATGCCAGCAACCATTTTCATCATGTGACTGCAGCTTCTTGGCTGCAGGGTCCTGAATCAAAACGTTGGCTATTGCTTTACCTCCACAGGTGCTGCCAAACCTGCCAAGCAATGCTCCCTCTAAGGTGTGCACATGTATGCACTCGTACACGCATCTTTTGCTACTAGCACACAAAGAAACTGTGCACAATAAGTTGTCACCCTCTACCTCGTTGGCATGTTGAGTATATTTCATGATCATACACAATCACATTTCCTTTTCCAGTTTCTGATTCCGATGGTGTTGACAATGTGGAATTTGCGATGATTTGACTGGAGAT
The DNA here is from genome assembly GCF_030144855.1 of Hypanus sabinus. Lineage (NCBI taxonomy): Eukaryota > Metazoa > Chordata > Chondrichthyes > Myliobatiformes > Dasyatidae > Hypanus > Hypanus sabinus. The sequence goes on from NC_082738.1 coordinate 48,636,987, forward strand.
TTTAGAACTATTTTATACTGTTTTTATTGAAGAACTTATCAATTCACTATGTTGAATTCCAAAGAAGCAAAGAGCATGAAGCACAAAAGAACTGCTAGTTCATTTAAAGCGGAATGACTTAATAAAACAGTAGAAACTGCTACACCGAAAGCTCATGAGGTCAGGAACGTGCAGCTACGAGAAATACAGAAACCGGTGCTTGTTGTGATGCTAAGGATTTTGGAGAATTTGCAAGTGGGAAGAAGTGGAGTGATATTTGGAAACTTGACTTTTTAAAGTGTCATTTAGCAAGCAAATCACATATGGATGGTGTGCAAAAGCTCCAGAGAGAAAATCCTTTAATACCCACCACAGGGCTGCTACATACGTTATGTGAGAGTGCAGATGAACAAAAGTAAAAACAATCAGACCCAAAGGAGATCAAAGTTCTTATTGTCAGTGTTTTGCTAGCTGTTAAAATGAATATCTCTATATATAAAATTCAGTGAGTACATGTTGTTGTCACTGGGCAAAAAATTGCACAACACAAGATTTTTGCGCACACTGATCATTACAAATTAGAGGAAGCGTTGCTGCCAAGTTCCTCCAACAGTTTACTACCTGCTTCAGATCTGCAATCTCTATTGTTACTCTTAAACACCATTCAACATGAAAGAAGGTGGAAACTACGTCTGTATCTGGGTTAGTCCAGGACACATCAAGACATAGTGGGCCAGAGATGAAAGGTCATGACTTGATGAGATGGAGAGAGTAAGTAAGTGAAATTACCCGAACAAAATATATTCCACAATACAAAGCACTGGCGCTGAAATGCCAAAGAAGTCCTTATCATACAGCAGGCGGGCCTAACTGTAACATTAGTGCAGTATTTCTGAGCTTCAACAATATTTGAGGACAGCTGTTTTCAAACCAAACACCAGTGCCTGTTACAACAATACCTCCTGATTATTCCATATAGTACACCCAGTCCATAAAGGTGCACTCAAACTCATGTATGCTGCATTCATCACTTCTCTTTTGCATACGGATTGCAGTGGCACGTGTCGCCTTGAAGTGGCCTCTAGTCCCGCAACCTACCAGGTTTGAAAAGCTAAGCTTCTAAAAGAAGAATTTATTTTATTTTTATGTCATGACCTGTCAATTTCTTTTGTTTGGGTATGTCAGTGACCTTTATCATGGATGTAGAGTAGTTGGGGACTTACTTATAGAATGTAAAATGGTACAAAGTACAGGCCCTTTGGCCCATGATGCTTTTCTGATTATTTAACCAACTCCTCTATCAATCTAACCCTTCCCTCCTACATAACCCACAGCCGTCTATTTTTTCTTTCTTCTATGTGCCTACCTTAGAGTCTCTTAAATGTCCTGAGTGCATCAGCCTCTACCACCATCACCAGCAGTGCATTCTGGACACTCACCACTCTCTGTGTAAAAATCCTACCTCTGACATCTCTCCTAAACTTTCCTCCACTCACCTTAAAAGGATGTCCTCTGGTATTAGCCATTGGTACCCTGTGGAAAAGATGCTAGCTGTTCATTCTGTCTATGCCTCTTGCAAACTTATATCTCTATTAAGTCACCTTTCCTTCACTCCAAAGAGAAAAGCTCTATCTTGCTCAGGCTGTCCTCTTAAGACATGTTCTCCAGTCCAGGCAGTATCCTGGTAAATCTTCTCTGCACCTTTCTTAACCTTCAACACACTTCTTATAAGGTGGTGACCAGAACTGAGCACAACTCCAAGTGTGGTTAAGCAGGGTTTTATGGAGCAGCAACAGCTCCTGAACTCATTCACTGACTAATAATCGTCATCACACAATGCTCCTTCTTAACCACCTTATCAACTTGCACAGCAACTTTGAGGGATCTATGGACTTAGACCCCATTAGTTATTTAATGAAAAGATTTCTGTGTCAAGTAAACAGTATTTCTCCACAGTGGCTTTCTCCACAGAATGGGGTTCTCTCTGGCCAATTCCATCTCTGACTAAAGCTGAAAGAATGCAGAGAGTAGTTCATCATATGAAACAAGTTTTAAAGTGATTCCAGCCAATATTACATATGCCACATAGGTTGCTGTACCCTGACTGCCTGAAGATTTCACACAGTGGCAAATCTATTTATCCTACACTGGCATGCAGTTAAAATTTGGACCCATGTTCTAAGGATGAATGCCATTTACTCTCCTGGTGGATTGTGCCATTTTTATTTAGCAATGTAATTATTCACCAATATGTCAGATGGTACTGTGACAAATAATTAATTTGTAATGCAACGCAGCAGTTCATTTTGGTACAACAGGGGACAACAACAAAAATCTGGAGAAGTTGCCAGTGCCCATTACATTTGAAGAAATGGGAGAGAGCAGCAACTAAAAAAACAAAACTGAGTGGAAAACACCGTGATTTTTAAAAAATCACATCGAACAAAAGTAAATCCAGTTAATACCTGACCAATTGCAAAACAGCCCCAGGTGACTGCAGCAGGAAGTAAAGATAACAGAGTGAGCACTGAATGAAATCTGAATGGAAATTATTGACCATGTTAACAGTGCAGGTGTGAGGGAAATGTTGGGAAAAAAAGAGGCAGATTGAGTAAGTGCCCACTGAAAGTGGTTAATGACTAAATATGAAATCATTAACTGGCAAGAGTGGGAAACTACATGTGGGAGGGAGATTGGGTCACACATTGGTGGTGATAAGTAGGAAACAGTCATGGAAAGTGAACAATAAGAGAGTTATTAATTTAATGTTGTGAATATGTAACAGAAAATTTGAATATTAACAATGTTAACTGGGATCTGGGAGAACGTTCAAAGGAAGCCTCCAGTCTCCACAGACTCTTGGTCAAGTTAGTTGCTTTTACCAGGTGAAGGAGAGACATCTTGCAGGACGGGAGCCTTTTGAAAACTGCAGGTCTCAATGGGAGTGAGTCATTGTTTGAGCCAATAAAAAGGAAGGAGGTGTAAGTAGGATGGCCATTGTGTGTGGGAGGCAGTGTTAGAGTGGTCCGGCTTTAGCTTTAGTGGAGGCTCTAAGTAAGTTTTTAGTAAGTTTGTTTTGTTAGTACATTGCTAGCGCACTGAGAATGGGTCCAAAGTTAGTGGTATGTTCCTTGTGTGAGATCTGGGGACTTTGGGAGACCTCCCGCCTCCATGATAACTATAGCTGCACAAAGTGTAGTGAGCTGCAGGTCCTTGGAGACTGTATCAAGGAACTGGAGCTGCAGCTCAGTGGCCTTTAACTCATACGAGAGAATGAGGGGGTGACAGATAGGAGCTACAGGGAAGTAGTCACGCCTAATTTGCAGGCAGCAGGTACCTGGGTGACTGTCAGGAGAGGGACAAAGAATAGCCAGCCAGTGTAGGGTACCACTGTGGTCGCTCCCCTCAGTAATCAGCATACCACTTTGGATACTATTGGTGGCGGGTGACAGAATGGGGTGATGCCACAGTGAGCAGGTCTCTGGCACTGAGTCCGGCTCCGTGGCTCAGAGGGGAAGGGGGAGAGAAGAGGCGAGCTATAGCGACAGGGGATTCATTGCTTTGGGGTACAGAAGGGAGGTTCTGTGGATGAGAACAAGACTGCTAGATAGCTTGTTGCCTCACAGGTGCCAGGGTCAGGGTCACCTTGGACTGAGTCCACAGTATTCCTAAGTGGGAGTGTGAGCAGCCAGAGATTGTAGTCCACGTCATTACCAATGATATGGGTAGGATGGGCGATGAGGTCCTGCAAAGTGAGTTCAGGAAGCTTGGCGCTAAGGATCTCCAGGGTTGTGATCTCAGGACTGTCACCTGTGCCACGTGCTAATGAGGCCATAAGTAGGAAGATCATACGAGTCAACAAGTGGCTGAGTTGCTGCAGGTGGGAGGGCTTCAAATTTTAGGATCATTGGGCTCTCTTCCAGTGAAGGTGGGACCTGTACAGAAGGTACGGTTTGTACCTGAACTGGAGGGGGATTTGTATCCCAGCAGTAATGATGGCTAGTACTAAACAGGGGGCATGGGGGGGGGGGGTAAACTAAAGTTGCAGGGGGATGAGAACCAGAGTACCAGAAGAGATAGTGAAGTTACTTACAATGATTGGCAGGAGAGAGACTTCAACAACAATACCTGGATAGTCTGGAGTTCCCTGCAAAGTCTTACCAACTTCAAACAGCTCAATCAATTTGTTGATTTGATAAGGACAATCAACATCTATCTCTGCTCACTTCCTCTGATCCTGAAATATTGAGGCCCTAACCTCCGCTCCCTTTCACCGCAGCTCCAATCACCTTCTTCAGCCTCCTCTCCCTCTTACCCCTCCCTCCATCCCACACTATACTTTCTGTGAAGCATGAAGACATTCTCAAACTTCTTGGAAAACAGAAATTAGGAAAGCTACAGGCCCTGATGGTGTCTCAATTGATACTCTAGCATCTGTCTTCACTGAGATATTTAACACCTCCCTGCAATTATTCAGGGTTCTGGACTGCTTTAAAGTTGCTACAATTCTTGCAATTGCCAAGAAAGACAAGATCACTGGACTTAATGATTATAGGCCAAGCGCTCTAACTTCAGAAATTACAAATATCTTTGAATGTTTGATGTTAGCCTACCTTACGTCCATTACTGATCCTCTTCTTGATTCACTACAGTTCGATTACAGAGCAAATTGCTCAGTTGAGGATACAGTTAACTTGTGCCTTCATTACATTCTTCAACATTTGGACATCCCAACACTCTTGTTTGTGGATTTTAGCTCCACCTTCAACACTATTGTTCCAGATTTGCTCGACAGCAAGCTAACCCAGCCGGCTGTATCCTACAGTATCTGTCAGTGGATTACCAACTTCCTGACAGGAAGGGAGCAGTATGTAAGGCTGGGCTCCTACTAGTCCAGTCCAATGTCAATAAGCACAGGCTCTCCCTAGAGCTGTGTTCTTTCATCCCTCCAGTTCCCACTTTATACCTTCACAGAGAAATCTCTTGCAGATGACACAACTACTTGGTCTCATTTTAATAATGATGTGATCTGCTATCAAAGAGGGGTAGAGCATCTTGCAGCATGATGTGCTCATAACAACTTGGAGTTTATTGCTACCAAGACAGTGGGAATGAGGATTAACTTCTGCCGAGAACACCCTACCTGCGCCGCTTGGAAATTAATGGTCAGGCTGTGTCTGTGGTCCAGTCATTCAAGTTCCTGGGGACAATCATTACCAATACTTTGAAGTGGGACAAACATGTTAAATTCATCACGAGGAAAGCCCAGCAGAGACTGTTCTTCCTGCACCAGCTTAGGAAACTTGATCTCTCAAGGTGTATCCTGATGAATCTTTACTCAGCCATCAGTGAGAGTGTTGTGACCACCTCCATCACCATTTGGTTTCCCACTGCCTCCTCCCTCTCCAAGTCCAGGTTGCAGTGAGTGGTCCATTCAGCGGAGAGGATCATTGGCTGTCAGCTACCGACAAAGATCTGTTCATCACCTGAATGAAGAAAAGTGCTTTAAAAGAGCTGGAAAATTTGTTGCTGACACACCCACCCTAGCACCTATTCACCAAACTGCCATCAGGGAGACGTTAAAAGTCCATCACCACCAGGACTACACATCAGCTCTGACACTTCTCAACAAAACACTCAGGTGTAATACCCTAACTATTCGTGCACAACATCCATTAAATACTCTTTCCTGCTCTCCTTGTGGAGCTCAAATACCATCTATAAATTTGCTGATGATAGTTGTTGGTAAAACCTTAGATGGTGATGAGAGGGCGTACAGGAGCGAGATATACCAGCTAGTTGAGTGCTGTCACAGCAACAACCTGGCACTCAACGTCAGTAAGATGAAAGAGCTGATTGTGGACTTCAGGAAGGGTAAGATGAAGGAACACATACCAATCCTCATAGAGGGATCTGAAGTGGAGAGTGTGAGAAATTTCAGGCTCCTGGGTGTCAATATCTCTGAGGATCTGACCTGGTCCCAACGTATCAATGCAGCTATAAGGAAGGCAAGACAGTGGCTATAATTCATTAGGAGTTTGGAGAGATTTGTTTTGTCACACAAAACATTCGAAAATTTCTATAGATGCATCTTGGAGAGTATTCTGACAGGCTGCATCACCGTCTGGTATGGAGGGGCTACTGCACAGGACCGAAAGAAGCTGCAGAAAGTTGTAAAATTGGTCAGCTCCATCATGGGTACTAGCCTCTGTAGTATCCAAAACATCTTCAAGGAGCGGTGCCTCTGAAAGGCGACGTCCATCATTAAGGACCCCCATCACCCAGGGCATGCCTAGTTCTCATTGCTACCATCAGGAAGGAGGTACAGAAGCCTGAAGGTACGCACTCAATGATTCAGGAACAGCTTCTTCCCCTCTGCCATATGATTCCTAAAGGGAGATTGAACCCACGAATACTATCTTATTTCTTTTTAATTTATATACTATTTCTGTTTTTGCACTATTTTAACCTATTTAATATACATATATAATTACCGTAATTGATTTACTTATTTTTGTTTCTTTCTTTCTATATTATCATGTATTGCATTGAACTGCTGCTGCTAAGTTAACAAATTTCACAACACAGGCCAGTGATAATAAGCCTGATTCTGATTCTGATTTCTTGTTCTGTTGATAATTATTGAGTCTGTTCATATATTCACATTATTTAAGTTTGATTATTGACATTTGCGCATGTGACCATTCTACTAATTGTGGATTGCTCATGGCTGTTTGTACTATTGTCTTGTAAATTGTTGGTTGATATTGTGTTGTCTATTATGGTATTGTCCTGTTAAAGGTAAAGATCTGTTTCTGTGCTGTAGTTCTCTATGACTTCAATGAATTTTAACTATTGCTGAAGCAGGCTCTCGTTTGGCTATGAAAACATGCTTCTCTGTGCACACCTTAGGCTTTCTGCTGATTTCAAACAGACAATCGAATTTCCAAATGGATGTTTCAAAATGTTGGATGCCACTACAGATTACAGACACTTCGTAATCTGCACATTAGAGAGTTCAGTAACTTTTTTTTCAAATTTTGTAAGTACCTGATCACTTCCTTCCAAAATTTCACTCCGTAATGCACATAAATGTGCCTCTCCGGACTCTGGATTGGGGATTGCCAAACGTTATGTGGATTTCTGGTGTAGTCTGTTTTGTCATATGCTTTTGTGATATCATTCTGGAGGAACGTTGTCTCATTTTTTTAACTGCATTGCATTTGTGGTTTCTAAATGACAATAAACTGAATCTGAATCTGAATCTGAAATGGTGTGCTCCACAACAGTTTGTTAGTCTTTATTTCATATGGCAATGCTTTATTCATTGAATGGGCTTGAGATGGATAATAAATCAGCCATGATGGAATTGCAGAGAGACTCGGCCTAATTCTGCTCCTGAGTCTCATGGCCCTACGCACTTCAGTTGATAGAGTTGGATTCCAATCAGAAAACTTAACAAGCTCCTTGCAGAGTATACATACAAAACACGGGAAGAACTGAGCAACTCAGGTAGCATCTTTTGAAAAGAATAAACAGTTGATGCTTCAGGCCAAGATCCTTCATTAGGACTAACCATTAGAATGTTTTTTGGGAAAACAAGATTTAGCAACAATTTTGAACGATCTTTCTTCTCAATCTGAAAGATCTGAGTTGAAATCTGTTGAATGGTGATTTTATTTCCCATTATGTACATTGGTATTCTGTGTGAATTAGATTTCTGCTCACCCTTAAATTTCTTTGCAAATTTATTTCTTCACAAAGCCAGGTTGTAATTTTATATCAAATAATTCAAAAGAACTCAAGTCAATGTTCCCCAAATGTCAAAGCATTCAAGCCAGGTTTGTCAATAAAACCTTCATGTTCTATGCTTTATTTTCGATTTACTACAGTGTCAACACTCTTTTCAAACACAGTAACCACTCATTAAGTGAATAAGGTTACCCATGTACCACAACATCATGTCAGCAGCTTGAAACAGAAGTTACATTTCAAAGGCTAGAAAACAACTATTCCAAAGTAATTTTTCATTAGAATCTTCAGTGCTCTCAGAAAGTCATATTACTATTGTACTCAAGCAACACACACAAAATGCTGGTGGAACACAGCAGGCCAGGAGCATCTAAAGGAAGAAGCACTGTCGACATTTCGGGTCGAGACGCTTCGTCAGGACTAACTGAAAGAAAAGATAGTAAGAGATTTGAAAGTGGGATGGGGAGGTGGAGACACAAAATGATAGGAGAAGACAGGAGGGGGAGGGATGAAGCTGAGCTAGGAAGTTGATTGGCAAAAGGGATACAGAGCTGGAGAAGGGGGAGTATCATAGGAAGGAAGGCCTTGGAAGAACGAAAGGGGGAGGGGAGCACCAGAGGGAGATAGAGAACAGGCAAGGAGTTATTGTGAGCGGGAAAGAGAGAGAAAAAAAGGGAAATAAATAGATAGATAGATAGATAGATAGATAGATAGATAGATAGATAGATAAGGATGGGGTAAGAAGGGGAGGAGGGGCATTAATGGAAGTTAGAGAAATCAATGTTCATGCCAACAGGCTGGAGGCTACCCAGACAGAACATAAGATGTTGTTCCTCCAACCTGAGTGTGGCTTTATCTCGACAGTAGAGGAGGCCATGGATAGACATATCAGAATGGGAATGGGACGTGGAATTAAAACCTGTGGCCACTGGGAGATCCTGCTTTCTCTGGTGGACAGAGCGTACGTGAAGTACTATTGTACTGACTGATCCAAGTCTGAAGCTGTTTACAAGTCTCAGGGAGATCAAACCTCATCCAAATCCTGGAATTCCAGGCTGAATTGCCTTTGGTTCTGGAAGACAAGTTTTGAAGTTTATCCCAAGCCACGTATCCTTCTTATTGCAACACATGCTCAATTGGACAATGTCAGCTTGCAGGGTATAAGGAACTCACTTAGCCCATTTTCAAAGCAAAATGAAATTAAAAATTTAAATGAAAAGAAAAAAAATGCTGAAAACACTCAGTAGATCAAGCAGTATGTTAAAAGAGAAACAGAGTTAATGTTTCAGATCTGATAAAGGGTCGCTAGCATAGTGGTTAGTGTAAATCTATTACAGTGAACACCAATCGGGGTTCAATTCTTACTGCTGCCCGTACGGAATTTGTACATTCTCCCCATGATTGTGTGAGTTTCCTCTGGTGCTCTGATTTCCTCCCACTTTCCAAAGGTGCTCAGGTTAGGATTCGTCACTGCCAGAAGCACAGCAATACTTTCTGCCCCCAGAAATATTCTCGCTGATTTGATTTGATGCAAGCAATGCATTTCACTGTTAGTTTTGATGTTTTGATGTAGAGGTGACAAATAAAGCTAATCTTTTACCGTTAAAAAATAGTTTTGTTTCTCTTTCTATAGATGTTGCCTGATTTGCATTTTCTGTTTTTATTTCAGATTTCCAGTATGCATTGTGTTTTTTAAAAAAAAATCTTTCCAATGTGAATGATCTAGCAATCTTTTCTACATTTACATTGGAACCTTTTTCAAAGCATGTGGAAAGAAGAAAGGAGTTTAAACCTGGCAAAAAGATTTTCTGCTGTCCTTACAGGCTTTAATTAATGGAATAAAATTGATTCCAATCTTTCCATTTAACATTCAATGGCTTTGGTACTAAACTGACATGTTCAAGGTACTTGAATTCCTTGATAATGCAGAAGCAAAGAGATTTTGAGGCTTACTCAATCTAATATTAAATGAGGGTGCAGTGGTTGCAGACATTGTGTCATTCAATTACAGATTAGATAAATATACCATCAAATATAATCATTTAATTTCACTTAACCTAAGAACACTAAATATTAGAAATTCTTCAGTGCTTTCGGAAATGAAATACATTTTCACCATTCTATTCAGGACTCAAACCTGTCATCCTGACAAAATATTACGTTCTGATACACTCAGTGGCCACTTTATCAGGTACACCTGTACATCTGCTCCTTAATGCAAATATCGAATCAGCCAATCATTGGTAGCAACTTAATGCATAAAAGTATCCAGACTTGGTCAAGAGGTTCAGTTGTTGTTCAGCCCAAACATCGGAATAGGAAAGAAACGTGATCTAAGTGACTTTGACAGTGAAGTGATTATTGGTGCCAGGCAGGTGGTTTAAGTATCTGTGAAACTGCTGATCTCCTGGGATTTTCACACTCAACAGTCTCTGGAGTCTTTAATTCAAAATAGGCTTATTCCTTTTACAATGGATAATAAACTTTTACATAATTGGTTCCAAAAGAGGATTAAATAAATAGGTGATTGGTTTGAAGGAGGTATATTGATGTCATTTGATCAATTAAAAAATAAATATAAAATATCAAATAACACTCTTTTCTGTTATTTTCAATTAACGGCTTATTTACGAGAAAAGCTGGGTCAAACAATGTTGATGCCAAAACCCAGTGAAATAGAAATATTAATTCAAAAAGGAAAAATTAAAAAATTTACATCTTGTATGTATAATTTGATTCAAAAACAGACAATTAAATTAGGAATTCATAAATCAAGACAAAAATGGGAATCTGATTTGAATGTTAAAATTGATGGAATAAACTGGTCAAGATTATGTTCTGATAGTATGAGAAATACAATAAATGTTTGACTTAGATTAATACAATATAATTTTTTACATCAATTATATATAACACCACAGAAAATAAATGGATTAAATTCAAATATGTCTGACCAATGTTTTCGATGTAATCAAGAAATTGGTACTTTTTTACATTCTACTTGGTCTTGTTTTAAAATTCAACCACTTTGGATAAATCTAAGACTTTTATTGGAACAAATTACTGCAGTACAACTCCCACATAGTCCAGTATTATTTTTATTAGGAGACATTGAAGGGACAATACCGAAACTTAAATTGAATAAGTATCAGAAAAAAATTATAAAAATTGCATTGGCAGTAACCAAAAAAGTTATCGCAGTTACTTGGAAATCTGATTTATATTTAACTATGGATCATTGGAATAGTGAAATACATAGTTGTATTCCACTTGAAAAAATTACATACAAATTAAGAAGTGAATATGATATATTTTTGAAAATTTGCCTCCCATACTTACAAAAGATAGGATTAAATACATAGGTCCTTTGAAGATAAAATTATAAAGTAATTGGGGAAAGTTAAAATAAATATTAAAATTATTTTGAACTCCATGGAGCATGTGGGGATCCTCCGATATCCAGGCAATCTTTCTCTTCTTTCTTTTTTTCTTTCTTTAGACAAGGGTTAAGGGGGGGAGGGTTAAGGGGAGGGGGGAGTGTTAATATTATTTTTCTTACTATTTTATCATCACATTTATTCTTTGTAATTTTCTAAAATTAAACAGATAAATAAATAAATAAATAAATAAATAAATAGATAAATAAATAGACAGTCTCTGGAGTTTACAGAGAATGGCGTGATAAACAAAAATCATCCAGTGAGTGGCAGTTCTGTGAGTGAATTTGGCTTGTTAATGAAAGGTCAGCGGAGAATGGTCAGACTGGTTCAAAATGTCAGAAAGGTGACAATAACTCAAATAAATGCGTTACAACAGTGGTGTGCAAAAGAGCATCTCTGAACACAGAACATGTCAAACCTTGAAGTGGGTGGACTACAGCAGCAGAAGACTACGCCGAGTTCCCCTCCTGTACCTAAGGAAGTGACTACTGAGTGTACACATGGTTAGAGGGGAAAGCATTTAAATGTACAATGCTTTCTTATGGGGTATGGCAAAAGGCAACTTGCGCTTTAAATATTGTAATTCGTCTAATTTCCATTAACTTTCAAAATATAATTTTCATTCAAATTGAGGATTACCAGGTTAGTTATCCATCCTCTAACTGAGATAAGTGTCCAGTTGCTTGGATTTCCTACGTTTACACACAGTCAGCCTCAATCCTGTATGCATACACAGTAACAGGTTTTAGTTTTCGATCTCCTGACTTCCTTGGCTCTGAGTTGACAGGTTAAATCAATCAAACTGCACACATTCTTATTTTAAACACAAGGGATTTCTACAGATGCTGGACACATTGTGTTGCACACATTCTTATTTATTAGTTTTCAAAAGAGTCAATGAGGTGTCTGTCAAATCCAACAGATTACTGTGCAAACAAATATTTTATCAGATGTTGAAACAGTGAAGTTGCATTTTACCGCTAGAAATTATTGAAGACAACTGTAGAATTCTGATGTGCAAAGCACTGGATAAGATAGCAGTTGTCAGAAAAGAATACCAGCAGAAGATGGATTAATGCTGTGCTAGACTCTTTTTTAAAGAAAGGAAGGAAAATGGGTGTTATAAACATTGAATAAAATCTGGAATCAAAAATCTGGAATCAAAGAGAACTATGAAGACACCAAGTTTGAATGAAGGTTACAACCATCAATTGAACAAGGAACATTTTTTCCCATAAAGAGTGATAACCAGTCCAGTTGTTCCCTCTGATTTTTTATTAATTATTAGTGGATGTCATTATGGTTGAGGAAGACCATCCTTAAGGGATAGAAGTGAAAAAGAGACCAAAATAGAATCAGAAAATGCTAGAAATAATCAGCAGGTCAAGAAGCATCTCTGGAAAGAGTAAGTTAACATTTCACGTCATCAGGTTAAAGATCTTCCTTCTCTCAAAGGGTCTTCATACTGAATCATTCAGTGTGTTTCTCTTTCCACAGAGGTTCAGTATTCCATTGTTTTGATTTCTGATTCCAGCAATTTTTACACTTTTCATCTTTCATTGGGAGCTGAGAGCACTCCTGTCCTTCTAAATCAACAGAATGTCAAACAAGCCACTTTTTTGATTTGTTAGTTCTCTTTGATTTTATCAGGTTTATCGAGCTCTTGGAAACAAGTAGAACGACTGTTAAACAGGAATCATGTTCCAAATTACACTGTAGGAATCTCACATCTTATCACAGGGATGGAGGTGAAGTTTAATGTCAAGATCATTTACCGCTGAAGTTATTTTTCATTCATCAGAAATTAAAATAATTTACATACGTACTCATTCAAAACTGAAAATGCCACTGCAGCAGTTTACAGGACCAAACCACCTCTAACAAAGGCTAATCTCGGCTGAAAATGGAAGCTGCTGAAATTCTCACCATCACTCAGTGGTCTTAACATTGAATTCTACACAGCAAGTTGAATTTAGTTTTAGGAATGGAAGCTAGACTGTTGGAAAGATTATCAGTAGGTGAGCATTTCTGTGAGATCTGTGTGAGAGAATTATTGTTATAATTTTCAATTACAAACTGTAGTTTTAGTACAATCAAGAAAAAATAGAAAAAGGTTTAACAGAAACAAAGGCCCAAAAATGAGATAAGACCTAATTTATTACAGCAAGGAATGATTGCAACAACGTGGACTAGGAATAGCTCTTGAATCAGTTGAAGGATTTTAAGATAGTGGGGGGGGAGGAGCTTAGTCTAAACATGCTTTCACAAAAAAAAGGTAGGTATCATAAATCTGGAACATCCAGGTAACAATTAATTTGGCAGAGTATAGTATTAAAGGTAAGACTCTTGGCAGTCTGGAGGATCAGAGGGATCTTGAGGTCCGAGTCCATAGGACGCTCAAAGCTGCTGCGCAGGTTGACTCTGTGGTTAAGAAGGCATACAGTGCATTGGCCTTCATCAATCGTGGGATTAAATTTAAAAGCCGAGAGGTAATGTTGCAGCTATATTGGACCCTGCTCAGACCCCACTTGGAGTACAGTGCTCAATTCTGGTCGCCTCACTACAGGAAGAATGTGGAAGCCATAGAAAGGGTGCAGAGGAGATTTACAAGGATGTTGCCTGGATTGGGGAGCATGCCTTATAAGAATAGGTTGAGTGAACTTGGCCTTTTCTACTTGGAGTGACGGAGGATGAGAGGTGACCTGATAGAGGTGTATAAGATGATGAGAGGCACTGATCGTGTGCCTAGTCAGAGGCTTTTTCCCAGGGCTGAAATGGTTGCCACAAGAGGACACAGGCTTAAGGTGCTGGGGAGTAGGTACAGAGGAGATGCCAGGGGTAAGCTTTTCACTCAGAGAGTGGTGAGTGCGTGGAATGGGCTGCCAGCAATGGTAGTGAAGGCGGATACGTGCAGAGATAGGAGGGGTATGGAGGAACGTGGTCCAGATGTGGGTTGATGGGACTAGTCTGAATAATAACTTAGCATGGACTAGATGGGCTGAAGGGCTTGTTTCTGTGCTGTAGTCCCCTATGACCCTATTTTAAGAATCTAACTATGGGTACCAGCTAAAAAAAGATTCAAATAAATACCCATTATTTTTTTTTTTGCTTTCACAAGCAATTACCTGACACTTTCTACCTTTGCAACAGAAATTAAAATAATTTGTGGCAAATTCACAGTCCAAAAGCATTATTGCTTTCAAAGGTAACAAATGCATCTAATTAAAAAAGAATGGTGATGATAATACTGCCCAAATTGGAGCCTGTAGTCAGAGAGTTATTTTGTTAAAAGACTATGATACTTGGTCACTCTGCATAAATGAGATGCACATAATACCTTAACAACAGGGAAAAAAGAGCAGAATGCATTTCACTTACAAAGGTCCCACACGTGCTTTTATTTTGTACATGGTAGAACAAGTGACTTATTTTCACTATACTTCATTATTATTTTTGGCTTAGATATGCTTCACAGCCACATGGTGACAAAAATATTGCAAAATGTGATGTAAAGCTAGGAACGTATCGTAGATTTATAGTCTCTTAGAGAGATACAGCGCAGAAACAAGCCCTTCAGCCCACTGGGTGCATGCTAACAATCAGCCATCAACCTATGCTAATCCTACAGTAATCCCTATTTTTTATTCTGATCCTCATCACGATCCCTTGAATTTACCACTCACCTGCCCAAGATGGCAATATACTATGGCCAATTCATCCAACAATCTGCATAATGTGGGAGGAAACTGGAGCACCTAGAAGAAATTAAAAAGCCTTTGCGGTTGGGATTGAACCTAACACTCTGAAACTGCAAGTCAGTGGCACAACTAGCTTCAGCACTCTGCCATATTAGTCACGGATTAGGGATAATCTAATGCAAAGATGGACAGTGCAATGCAGGGAAAGAGGATGAAAGCCACATATTTCCTTTATCACTTTGAAAATCAGTCTAACTGAAACTTGCAGCTATCAGGGTGCTATCAGGCAACAACACAATAGACAAAGTGGTTTGAATCTCTCAGAAACTGCTGATCTTCTGGAATTTTCATACACAACAGTCTTTAGACTTTACAGGGAATGATGTGAAAAACAAAAACTAACCCAGTGAGTGGCAGTTCTGTGGGCAAAAACATCGTGATATGAGAGAGGTCAGAGGTGAATGGCCAGGCTGGTTCAAGCTGACAGGAAGGTGACAGTTACTCAAATAGCCATGCATTATAACAGTGGTCTACAGCAGCAGAAGACCATGAACATACACTTTTAGCCACTTTATTAGACACAGGAGGTACACAATAAAGTGGACACTGAGTCTATGTATATAACTGCTCTGATTTGGAGCCCAAAAGTTTTAAATAATATTATCATTCATCTTCAATATTTTTGCCATCAAGAGAGAATAATCCTTTGTCATGCTTCAACTAAAACCCTCTGCACCCCACTACAATAACTATTGTCATACCACACACAACGGACAATGGTTGTGATGCTTGCTCTAATGTAAAACTGCAGCATTGCAACCACTGTTCCCTTTCTCCCCCACAATCCTCCAGCATCCATCTGACCATGTTTAAAGAATATTCTATTCTCTATTCAGAGGGAAATGAGGCTTCACTGATGTCAGACAATCTTATTTTCAAACACCCACATCCAGCACTGCTCAACCTTGTCTTGTATCCAGAAGCAGTCTTCCTGAGCTCTTCAAATGCCTTTTAAGTCCATTCAAAATGTACCCATATGGCCAAGTGCTAATGATGTTAATTATGGATGCCTCTGTTATAAAAATTAGCCAGCACCCAGAAAGCAGTTGACCTGCTGGCAGCCAAACACACCCCCATTAAACATAGAAACAGCCATAATGGGGACAGGTTGAGATCACACTTAATTGTCCCATAACATTTACCTTTCATTTAATCTCAATGTACCCATTCTTGTAGGTGGCAATCCCAATTTGGCACCAACCATCCACATTTGTAACTGAACATGGCGACAAGTTTCACTGGATTTACTAGAATTTTTCTCTCTGAATTGTGAAAACTCTGAAAAGTGACGACTTGAATTTGAGCATTCTATCTAAGCTTGGTCTAAGAGCAGATGGTTTATGAAGAATTCTCTTTCCAGGCCGAATTTCCAACATATTAAACCATATCATCTTGACTTTCAAGGAACTTCAAACACGGGAGAGATTCTCCATCATTCCAAGTTCTTCCTTTATCATAGCATAACGCAATGCTTCCAAAGTGATCCCAAGCATAATCTTCCTCTGGGAGGCTGACTGTAGCTCATTGGCCAGTCTAAGGACAGTCCAGACCTCTCCCAACAATACTAGGTTTGCTTTAATACTGAGTAAGGCTCCTCCACCAGGCTCAACAACTATCAAAACTGCTACTTATGTGAAAATTTTTCATTTTCAGAAATTTCAGTCACTCAAAATTTGGTAAATAAGGTAACAACTGTATCTCGTAAACAAAGATGAAGCCACACTCAGGTTGGAGGAACAACACCTTATATACCGGCTGGGTAGCCTCCAACCTGATGGCATGAACATTGATTTCTTTAACTTCTGTTAATGCCCCTCCTCCCCTTCTTACCCCATCCCTTAATTATTTTTTTTATCCCCCCCCCCCCTTTTCTCTCTCTCTTTTTTTTCTCTCTGTCCCTCTCACAATCACTCTGCCTGTTCTCCATCTCCCTCTGGTGTTCCCCTCCCCCTTTCTTTCTCCTGAGGCCTCCTGTCCCATGAACCTTTCCCTTCTCCAGCTCTGTATCACTTTTGCCAATCACCTTTCCGGCTCTTAGCTTCATCCCACCCCCTCCGGTCTTCTTCTATCATTTCGGATTTCCCCCTTCCCCCTCCCACTTTCAAGTCTCTTACTATCTTTCCTTTCAGTTAGTCCTGATGAAGGGTCTCGGCCCGAAACGTCGACAGTGCTTCTCCCTATAGATGCTGCCTGGCCTGCTGTGTTCCACCAGCATTTTGTGTGTGTTGCTTGAATTTCCAGCATCTGCAGACTTCCTTGTGTAACCACTGTATTGTTTAAGTCAGAAGACAATAAATACACAAGCTTCACAATAAATACACAGTAAATAACAAAGCAGTGAACTGACTGAAAATAGATACATTATATTGAGATCTATTTAATTCTGTAAATTTGAAGCAATGAATAGAAAGACATCAATATCAATATGCTAGTTTGTTTTAATATGATTTAGGGAAATGTGCCCTAGGGAAAGCAAAGTAAATGTTAAGGATAAATTATTATACTTATATATAAAAAATAAACAGTATCAGACTCTCTACCTATATCTGCCCTGTAAAGATGATTGAGCATAGTTGGTAGTGAGTTGCAGTTTTAAAATATTTTATTGAATTTTCATACTGTCACAGCTGAATGCTTGGAAGCAGAAATACCAATGTCCTTGGCCCACTGTAATTTTTTGCTGCTTAGTATTTTGGGGGAAATAATTTTTTCGAAGCAGTAATATAATTACGCTCCAAGGAGCTAAGCCTAACAATATGGAGAACTGATAAACAAACAAGCACAATTGGCAACTGCAGTTGGACCTCAGGTTACTGACTGTACCTAGTCACTCTGTCAGCTTATTCATATCACTGCAAACCTACAACTAAATCTCATGATTCAAGTGGCATTACATTACTGGAATAAATAAAATATTCCTTCCTTTAAGAAAAGACCTCAGATTTCTTCTACGGGATTCACAGATCAAAGCAGGACTTTCTCTCTCAGTCTTTGAAAAATGCCACCTACAATAATCAGCTGAAGCATGTATATTTTTATTGTACAAGGGTTAAGGGAGAAATGATAAATTAAGTTCTCCCTTAACTCCGGGGGTTGAATGGCCTGCTCTGGTTATCTTCTCCCTCTTCTGCAGTGTATAAGCAAGGCATATAGGAGGGAGAGTGAAAATCTGGTTGAGTGGTGTCACAACGATAGCCTCTCTCTCAACATCGGCAAAACCAAAGAGCTGATCATGCGCCCGTCCTCATCAGGAGATCGGAGGTGGAGAGGGTCAATAGCTTTAAATTTCTTGATGTCAACATATCAGAGGATCTGTCCTGGGACCAGCACATAAGCGTCAGCACAAAAGCATGTCAGCACCTCTATTTCCTAAAAGCTTGCGTTGATTTGGCACATCATCAAAAACGTTAACATCTTTAGATGGACAATGGAGAGTATCCTAACTGCCTAGTGTAGAAGTTCCAATGCCCAGGAACAGGAAAGGCTACAGAAAGTGGTGGGTGTGATCCAGCCCATCACAGGCAAAGCCCTCCCCACCATTGAATACATATAGAGAGCTGCCACAACAAAGCAGCATCCATCATCAACGACTCTCACTTCTCACTAGTACCATCAGGTAGGAGGTTCAGAAGCCTTAGGTCCCACACGATCAGGTTAAGGAACAGTTACTACCCAACAACCATCAGATTACCTGAACCGGCATGGAGAACTTCAATCATCACCAACTCACTTTCAAGGCCTCTTTACAACTCATGTTCTCAATATTATTTTTATTTACACAATTTGTCTTCTTTTGCACATAAGTTGTTTGTCAGCTTTGTCTGTTTATGTATAGAGTTTTATAAATTCCATTGTTTATTTCCCTGTAAATGCCTGCAAGAAAATGAATCTCAGGGTAGTATATGGTAACATATACGTACATTAGTAATAAATTTACTTAGAAACTTTCTAAACTTAGAAGAAATTTTGCCTTGATTAAAATACATTTAATTCTCCCTTACAGTTTTAACCTGCAGCATATTAAACAATATAATTTTAAAAATAAATTAGTATAAATGCTCTAAAGAGCAGAAGACATAGGAGCAGAATTAAGCCATTCAGCCCATTGAGTCTGCTCTGCCATTCCATCATGGCTGATTTATTATCCTCCTCAACCCCATTCTACTGCCTTCTCCCTGTAACCTTTGACACACGTACCAATCAAGTACCTATCAATCTCCACTTTAATTACACCCACTGACTTGGCCTCCACTGTCTCTGGAATAAAGAGGATGCTATTTATTTATTTATGTTTAGTGATAAACTCCAGAAAAAAACTAGTGGATGTCTTAAAGGATTAGAAAGGATCAGAGACTGCATGGACTGACGACAAACAAAATTTATGTCTAGAATTCTAAATGTCAGAGTTCAACAGCGTAAATAATTTGCCTTTCCCTGTGTAAAAGCAACACTGGTTCATTTTTATTCTATTAAGTGACATAACATAAACCCCCTTATCATTCTTTTCTAACCAACAGATAAAAGGGAACCAGGAACATTTAATTTAAAAACTCTTTAAATACCGTGCGTGACAATATTTCACCACGGCATTTGATGAAGATAATTGCTATATGTTCCATCACAATGACAAAGGCGTTTGTGCTGATTTATAACGCTGCAGCCGATACTGTTGCTTCTGTTTCCATAACTACAGCTAAGCTGCTGGGAAGAGCACTGACCCTCATCAAGCTGACATATGCCCATGTAAATTAGAATGTATAGCACCATCAGGACTGAAATAAACATGGACACACAAGAATTGAATTAAATCATTCAGCTTTGTTGGATGGCACAATTTGCTTTCCTCTAGCACTGGACAATTATGAGCACATTTTCATGAAGGTTGAACTGAACCACAGGCTGGGTAAAGCAACAGTAAAATTTAACTGACTTTTAGTCACTGCACACCAGCAGGCTGATTGCTAATCCCTCCTTTCCCTTCTAGCAATGAGTCCACTTGCTGTAGGGTAAGTGTCACTGACAAGGTACCTTTGTGGCTGAGCCATGATGGCACAAAGTGGAATTCTGATTTTTCAAGATAGGTTTGCATCTCAGTGCCCAATTTTCTTATTTTGTTGTTCCTAAACACGGAGATAAATTCCCAGGGACACTCCCCTTCTCACATGTTTGACTGATGGATGGAATGAACCTCACTGTAAATCATACACAACAGTCTCTCGCCAATTCATCATCCTGCATATCTATCTATCAAGCCCATTCATGAGAACAGTGTAGAAAGAACTGCTGTATAACACAGAATGAATATTTATTGAACTTGAGAGAATACAGAAGGGATTGATAAAAATGATTATGGCCAACTGAGGAAAATATACCATGCTGATTTATTGAGAAGAGGTGGTGTCTGACATTTCTTTATTCTTAAATCTCACAGGATTTCAGGAGCAGAGGAATTATGTCACAAACTGCAAGCCAAAAATTAGTCTCTTTGAGACTACAGGTTTAGAAACCCATTAAAAACGCCATTTCCAACTGATAAGATTGAGTAAATCCTGGCACTTCCACATTTAATTAACAGGATATAGGCCAGATCTTAACAATTTTTTAAAGCAATTAAATGAACCTGTGACCAGCCAGGTTAATAGAGGGGTCAGTGCAATGTGGGCAGGTCCCACATCAACTTTAGACATTCATTTTGTTTCATGTAACGATAGAAACCTTTGCTGTCTGCTTTAGTGTTCCTTCCTAATACTGTATTTTCCATTTTCTTTCATGATTAATAAAATGTTCCCAATCTTCAACCTTTACTCCTCTTTTATAAAACAATATTATGGATCGTTTTATTGAAAACTGTCTCTTGCTAATCACAACACACTACTTTTCCTGTTGGGTTTTTGCATTTTACATGGATATATATTCATTATAAACTATGTATTAAGCCTTTTAATCCAGTTTCCAAATCTACCACAACAAACTCATACCCCATCTCTTTGTAGTTCGTTTTATTTATGTTTTGATGTACTAAATCACTAACAATATTCATCAATAAAAAAGTCCTATCATATTATGGTCACTCTTCCCTAAACTGTCCTTAACTACACCCTATGCTCTTTCTATGCGTCTTCAGACTATGCGGATTCACAGTTATTGAAGGAACCTATTTCTACCAACATCTCCTTATATGCGTCCAAAACTCACAGTTATGCGAGGAGCACTGCTTTCCCGCCAATACAAGTCATGTGCGCATGTCTCACAGTCTCACTCCCGCCAGTCTCGCATAGGTTTTGACAAGGTGTGGACGTGCGATCTTGCACTCTTAAACTTCTGTTGGTTTTACCTACAGTGCAGTGATTTTGTGCTTGAAATATTTAACTATGCCTCCTAAGTGTCCAATGTCATGACCATAAGACCATAAGACAAAGGAGCAGAAGTTGGCCATTCGGCCCATCAAGTCTACTCCGCCATTTCATCATGAGCTGATCCAATCTCCCCTTTAGTCCCATTCCCCCGCCTTCTCACCATAACCTTTGATGCCCTGACAACTCAGATACCTATCAATCTCTTCCTTAAATACACCCAATGACTGGGCCTCCACTGCCGCCTGTGGCAACAAATTCCACAGATTCACCACCCTCTGGCTAAAAATTTTTTTTCACATCTCTGTTCTGAATGGGCGCCCTGCAATCCTCAAGTCATGTCCTCTCATACTGGACTCCCGTACCATGGGAAACAACTTTGCCACATCCACTCTGTCTGTGCCTTTCAACATTCAAAATGAGGTCCCCCTTCGTTCTTCTAAACTCCAAGGAGTACAGTCCAAGAGCGGTCAAACGTTCCTCATATGTTAACCCTCTCATTCCTGGAATCATTCCAGTGAATCTTCTCTGAACCTTCTCCAACGTCAGCACATCCTTTCTTAAATAAGGAGCCCAAAACTGCACGCAGTATTCCAAGTGAGGTCTTACCAGTGCCTTATAGAGCCTCAACATCACATCCCTGCTCCTATACTCTATTCCTCTAGAAATGAATGCCAACATTGCATTCACCTTCTTCACCACCGACTCAACCTGGAGGTTAACCTTAAGGGTATCCTGCACGAGGACTCACAAGTCCGTTGCATCACAGAACTTTGAATTCTCTCCCCATTTAAATAATAGTCTGCCCGTTTATTTCTTCTACCAAAGTGCATGACCATACACTTTTCGACATTGTATTTCATTTGCCACTTCTTTGCCCATTCTCCCAATCTATCCAAGTCTCTCTGCAGAGTCTCTGTTTCCTCAGCACTACTGGCCCCTCCACCTATCTTTGTATCATCAACAAACTTAGCCACAAAGCCATCTATTCCATAATCCAAATCATTGATATACAACGTAAAAAGAAGCGGCCCCAACACGGACCCCTGTGGAACACCACTGGTAACCGGCAGCCAACCAGAATGGGATCCCTTTATTTCCACTCTCTGTATCCTGCCAATCAACCAACGCTCTATCCACGTATGTAACTTTCCCATAACTCCATGGGCTCTTACCTTGTTTAGCAGCCTTGTGTGCGGCACCTTGTCAAAGGCCTCCTGAAAATCCAAATACACAACATCTACTGCATCTCCCTTGTCTAGTCTACTTGTAATTTCCTCAAAAAATTGCACTAGGTTTGTCAGGCAGGATTTTCCTTTAAGGAAACCATGCTGAGTTCTGCCTATCTTGTCATATGCCTCCAGGTTCTCCGTAACCTCATCCTTGACAATCAACTCCAACAACTTCCCAACCACCAATGTCAAGCTAACAGGTCTATAGTTTAATTTCTTGCTTCCTTGCCCCCTTCTTAAATAGCAGAGTGACATTTGCAATCTTCCAGTCCTCCGGAACCAGGCCAGAATCTATCGACTTTTGAAAGATC
Source organism: Hypanus sabinus (assembly GCF_030144855.1). Lineage (NCBI taxonomy): Eukaryota > Metazoa > Chordata > Chondrichthyes > Myliobatiformes > Dasyatidae > Hypanus > Hypanus sabinus. Next base: position 48,659,812 of record NC_082738.1, read on the forward strand.
ATTGCTAATGCCTCTGCAATCTCCACTGCTATTTCCTTCAGAACACGAGGGTGCATTCCATCTGGTCCAGGAGATTTATCTACCCTCAGACTATTCAGCTTCCTGAGTACTTTCTCTGTCGTAATTGTGACTGCACATATTTCTCTTCCCTGACACCCTTGAATGTCCGGTATATTGCTGATATCTTCCTCAGTGAAGACTGATGCAAAATACTCGTTCAGTTCCTCCACCATCTCCTTATCTCCCATTACAATTTCTCCAGAATCATTTTCTATCAGTCTTATATCTACTCTCACCTGTCTTTTACTCCTTATATACTTGAAAAAGCTTTTAGTATCCTCTTTGATATTATTTGCAAGCTTCCTTTCATAGTTTATCTTTTCCCTCTTAATAACCTTCTTAGTTTCCTTTTGTAAGCTTTTAAAAGCTTCCCAATCCTCTGTCTTCCCATTAATTTTTGCTTCCTTGTATGCCCTCTGCTTTGCTTTTACTTTGGCTTTGACTTCTCTTGTCAGCCACGGTTGCATCCTTTTTCCATTCGAAAATTTCTTCTTCTCTGCAATATATCTGTCTTGCACCTTCCTCACTTCTCGCATAAACTCCAGCCACTGCTGCTCTGTCATCCTTCCTGCTAGTGTCCCTTTCCAGTCAACCTTGGCCAGTTCCTCTCTCATGCCACTCTAATTTCCTTTACTCCACTGAAATACTGACACATTGGATTTCGGCTTCTCTTTCTCAAATTTCAGTGAACTCAATCATGTTATGATCACTGCCTCCTAAGGGATCCCTCACTTCTAACTCTCTAATCACCTCTGGTTCATTACACAATACCCAATCCAGTACAGCCGATCCCCTAGTGGGCTCAACAACAAGCTGTTCTAAAAAGCCATCTCGTAGACATTCTACAAATTCTCTCTCGAGATCCAGTGCTGACCTGATTTTCCCAATCCACTCGCATGTTAAAATCCCCTACAATTATCCTAACACTGCCCTTCTGGCAGGCCTTTTCTATTTCCTGTTGTAATTTGTAGTCCTCATCACTGCAGTTGTTTGGAGGCCTGTAGATAACTGCCATCAGGGTCCTTTTACCCTGCGATTTCTTAGCTCAACCCCTGCGATTTCTTAGCCCAACCCATAAAGATTTCTTAGCCACCCCCTCTACCTACCTGCCTATCCTTCCGATACACGGTGTATCCTTGGACGTTCAGCTCCCAGAGACATGCATCCTTTAGCCACGTCTAATGGTGGCCACAATATCACACCTGCCAATCTGTAACTGTACAACAAGATCATCCACCTTATTCCTTATGCTGTGTGCATTTAAGTATAACACCTTAAGTCCAGTATTTGGTGCTTTTTGCATTGATTGCACTGCAACTCATCCCAATGGCTGCAAATTTGCTCCATCACCTGCCTGTCCTTCCTGACATCCTTATTGCTCACTACCTTAGATCTAGTTCTGTTTCCCCTCTCCTCCATTCCATCATTCCGGTTCCCATCCCCCTGCCAAATTAGTTTAAAGCCTCTATTAACAGCTCTATTAAACCTTCCCGCCAGGATATTGGTCCCCCTAGGATTCAAGTGTAACCCGTCCTTTTTGTACAGGTCACACCTGCCCCAAAAGAGGTCCCAATGATCCAGAAACTTGAATCCCTGCCCCCTGCTCCAATCCCACAACCACACATTTATCCTCCACCTCATTCCATTTCTACTGTCACTGTCGCATGGCACAGGTAGTAATCCTGAGATTACTACCTTTGCGGTCCTTCTTCTCAACTCCCTTCCTAGCTCCCTATATTCTCCTTTCAGGACCTCTTCCCTTTTCCTACCTATCTCATTGGTACCTACGTGTACCACGACCTCTGGCTCCTCACCCTCCCACTTCAGGATATCTTGGACACGATCAAAAACATCCCAGACCCTGGCACCAGGGAGGCAACCCACCATCCAGGTCTCCTGACTGTGTCCACAGAATCGCCTATCTGACCCCCTAACTATCGAGTCCCCTATTATTACTGCCTACAGGGCCAGACTCTGTGCCAGAGGCATGGCCACTGTTGCTTCCCCCAGGTAGGCTGCCCCCCCCCCAACAGTACTCAAACAAGAGTACTTATTGTCAAGGGGTACAGCCACAGGGGTACTCTCTAGTACCTGACTCTTCCCCCTCCCCCTCCTAACCGTGACCTACCTGTCTGCCTCCCGTGGCCCTGGTGTGACCCCTGCTTGTAACTCCTCTCTGTCAACTCCTCACTCTCCCTGACCAGACGAAGGTCATCGAGCTGCAGCTCTAGTTCCCTAACACGGTCCCTTAGGAGCTGCAGCTCAATGCACCTGGACTTCCGGGAGGCTACGAGACTCCAGGACCTCCCACATCCGACACCGAGAACAACAAGCTGCCCTCACACTCATACTTCCCCTTTCAGGAAAAACTGAAACCTAAACCTACCTTGTCTCACCCATTTCCATCTAAGCCCGTTGAGTCAAGGCCCTTAAGCCTACACTCTGCTCCCGGCTCACTCCGCTGCCCGCTGTTTAAGGCTGTGTTCTTTTCAATTTTTCCCCGCTTCACTGCCCAGCGTCACACACCTGCGCAGTCCCACCTCTCTTAACTCCGATGAGAATAAGAACAAAAATCAGAATGTTCTGGGCCATCAGCCGAGTAGCAGGGAACCACTTTAACACTTGAAAAAAAGTTGGAAATTATAAACCACGCGGCATCAGCTGAAGGTATCACAGCTCTGAGGCGCTACTGCCGGGAACAGAATCTTACCTTTAAAGCTCTCTTGTTGCTTGACAATGCGCCAGCCCATCCTAAACATCTGGACAACATTCATCCTGACATAACAGTGCGTTTCCTGCCGCCTAACACAACATAGCTGATTCAACCACTCGACCAAGGTGTGATCCATATCCAAGGCGTATATTTTTTCCGACAAACTATCTCTCACATACTGCAAGCAACAGACGATTTTGAAAATGCCAGGAGTTTACCAATGGTGAGGGAATGATAGAAATTGGAAGTCGGAACATTTGGCACAAATGGCGGTGGACATGGACCCAAGTTTAGGACGGAGTCAGCATTTCAGTCGTTCCCTGCCGTCAACCCTTCTTCCCTACAAGCAAACTTATGCTGAAAAACAAAATGCTGCCAAGCAAACAACCCTCACCACTTTCTTCAAACCGGGTCATCTCCTGCTGCCAGCAGTTCTAAGAGTTCTGTGAGTCTTCCTTCACCCCTTGCTATGCTTGATATGATCCTGACAACCCACAACACCCACTCCTCTCCCAGAGCGAACACACCTGTCATTGTTGGTGAGTACTGTACACCCTAGTATGTTAACTTTCTATGATTTATTACATTGAATATTACCTTAAATTGATGAAATATAATACGAATGTTGCCTTGTGGTACTGATTTTGTGTCGTATTGATATGAAAATATGAATAAATTACTGATAAAACATATTTAGGAAGCCCTCTGGAACACATCCCTATTTTCTCTATTTAAATAATTATTCACAATATGTGTTTTCATATTATGCATCGACTGCAAAGAACACATCCCCCGCATGTAACGAAGATAGGGTGTATAAAATTATTGATTAACCCTTTCTTATTGTTTATGGTAGAACTAACTACAGTAGCTGGTTCATCAAAATAGCAATATCAATAACCATTTTGTAGACGTTACATTCTGTATGTAGAATTTTCCCAATCTGTATGTGGATTCAGGATTCAGTCAGCCCGTGATTATTGTACTATCATAATTACACGTGCTTCTAATTTACCCACTCTTAGCAGACCTATGGCATCCCAACAGTTTCCTGTCTCTAGCTGTTTCTCAGTGAGTCCTAAACTGGTTTTCTAAGCAAAATTCATTTCTCTCTATTGTTTCTGTCCACATTACCACTCCACCTTTTCGATTTTGCTCAAGTCTAAATGTTAAGTGCTCTAAAATACTTCCCAACCTTGATCATCATACAGCCACTTCTCTGTAACAGCTATTGGACCTCACCTAATTACTTCTACTTTGCCATCAATTCATCTAAGTTGTATGGACCTTAAAGGAGCTTTACTCGTTTTCCCTACTCTAACTCTAATTAAAACTGTGATCTTGTTTGCTTTGTCTGCCCCTCCAAAAGTATACTGTGTACTTTTTGCTGATATTCAGCACAATTTGACAGGTCAGAGTCAAACAGATATTACAGTGCAGCTACAGATTTACAGTTCAATTTAATGTTGAACAAATTGTGATTGAAATGATGTATGAATAATCCTACAGCACAGGCATACAAGCGCTACACATCTGTAATCACACCTGAATCTTTACTCAAAATGATATTTGAGTAATAAATAGTGAGAAGGTGACAGGTGGTTTTCTTTATCTAATGTTATAAATCCATCAAAGTCTGTAACCTGGTCAAAGTTTGAATGAGAGGTGTGCTATTTCCTTCACGTTTTATGGATGTGGCATAGTCAGCATTTACTGTCTATGTGCAAGTGACAAGAGAAAACAGTGAACTAATAAAGTTGCTCTGTTGAAAATGCTGCCCCATTGCTGCTGGGGATGGAATTCTCGTCACAGTAACATGAAGGAATAGTGAGATTTGAAGAATAACTACACAAGGGGTGATTGATAAGTTCGTGGCCTAGGGTAGAAGGAGTCAATTTTAGAAAACCTAGCACATTTATTTTTCAACATAGTCCCCTCCTACATTTACACACTTAGTCCAGCGGTCGTGGAGCATACGGATCTTGGAGCTCCAGAAAGTGTCCACAGATAGTTATACAATTATACAGATAAGTTATACAGCTCTCGTTACATGTACATGCAGGTCAACTCTTTGAGTGATTATGCAGAAAGTTTGAAGTTAATAACTCATCTCCTTCTACCTTAGGCCACAAGCTTATCAACACCCCTGATGAGGTATTAACTTCAGACGTTCTACATAATCACTCAAAGAGTTGACCTGACTCTATTGGCTACTTATTATTAATGGTAATAAGCTTCTTCGTTATTGTTGGAGCTGCATGCACCTAGACAAGTGAAGAACATTCCAGTACACCCATCTTGTAAGTGAGACACCCAAGTGTAACTTGGGGAGCCAGGAAGTGAATAACTTATCATGGGATACATGAAACATTCTCTAGGTTTTGATGCATGCAGGCATAATTTTATTTGTTTTCTGAGGAGACAAACATTGTGTAGTCATCAACAAACTTCAGACATTAGAATGGCCTAACTAGATTTAGATGAAGTAGCTAGAGCTAGGATACTGCCCTGAGTAACTCCAGGATCAATCTCCTGTGATGACTGACCTCCAGTAATTATAATCATATAGTCAATCTTAATTCAACCTTGGAGTTCAGAGGTCTAGTCCATGTTTGGACCAAGATGGTGATAAAGTCTGCAACTGATTGATTCTGGCAAAACCCAAAATGCACATCAATTGGAGAGGCTATTAGTCAGTTGGTGCCACTTGATAAGACTATTGTTGACCCCTTCCATAACACTGCAAACAACTGAAATTAGCCAGATCAGATTTGCCTTGCTCCTTTTTCCTGATGGTGCAATTTTCCACAACTGTGTAATGGAACAGCTTGGCTGGAGTGTGGCTAATTCCAGAGCACACTATTTCAGCTGCCTTCTGGTCCCATGTTCTTTGCTGGATTTCAGATGGATCTTGCTATCAAATGGAGCGAATTCAGTTGGCTGGGATGGTAGGGACCTCAGGATGATGCTGGCAAGGGTAATCACTTAACACCTCTTTTTGAGCACGATTATGTCAGCCTTGTGTTTGGATCTTGTACAGGGCCACAACATCACTGAGGACATGGATATTCAAGGAGCTTCTCAAATTTATTCCAAAATAGATAGGAGTATTTAGCTGCTCTGTTGCATAATACCTACTGTTAGAAGGAAAGGAAGTGACTTATAACATGTTGTTTCCAGCCAACAAATTGCTTCCACTTGCTCCATCAACATTCAAAGGCATATTTATACTTCAAGAGATAATATTTGAATCTACTGGCTCGAATATTGCCTAAATTTTAGATTGTAGGGAAAATCACGTGATATAGGCTTAATGCAGGGAAGTTGTTCTGAAGTACCAGGTCAACTTTCACCTTATTGAATGGTGGCGCATTCATGGCCAATTCTGTTATTCTTTATGTTCCTACATATTCTGCAGATAAGTCATGGGAGGTAGAGTAGTCAGCATGTGAAGTAGGGAAGTTCTTGCTCTGTTTTCCAATGAGGCACAGAAGAGGGTTCATAAGTTGTGATCATGCTATGGTGGCATCAGAAACATGGCAATACTTTGCAGGCTGCCCCCAGCACATCCTAAGACTCTGTTGGCTATTGATGGACATAACACACTTTACTCTATATTTCAGTATTTTGATGTACATGTTACAAGTGAAGCTAATATTTAATTTGTCCAAGTCTTTCTCCAGCAGAGATATAGCTGGCTTTTCCTCATCTCCTATATGGTAACTTAGCTGAAAAATCACACCTGAAACGGGGATGGTAGAAATTGAACCTCTGGCTGCAATTGGCAAACCAACAGTTTATTGCTGTATCTTCCTGCACTGAGTTAAAGAGACCATTGATAAACACAATGCACCTATTTCAGAGACCAGCTAAATCTTAATCAAAGGCAGTTTTGGTCCATATTGAGAAGAAATACTCATGTCTTATTGAGGCTTGCAAGACTAATAATAAATATTTAATATAAATTGATTGCAGTTTGGTTAGGAAGAACAAAATGCCAAATGATGGCACACTGTAAATTTTATTGATTTCCTTTCAAAGGGGAGGCACTCTTCACGTACTTAGATTACTACGAAGATTCATTTAGAAGGCAGTGTTAAAATTAATTGCCGAATTCTTATTCTCAAAAAAAAGACAAAGTGCTATAATCACAAGCAAGTACAGCTAATTTCATTAATGAGCTGTTTAAACAACAACATTCTGACATACCTTAATTTAATTTGCAATCTTTATTGATCTAGTCAGTCAAATTTGTGCTGTGTTTTTAGGTTAGTTGTTTTTCTTGAACTGCAAATACACTGCTTCATCAGTTAGTATTAAACCTTTCAACAGTATACCTCCTAACTTGTCATTTCAGCATGTTACAGAAGGACAAGCAAAGTTTCATCTAAATATCTTCCAGCTCAGTCAAGGTGAGTTGTCACAAAGAACAAACATTGGGGAATGGCACTTGAGACTGGTTATACACAGTCTGGAAGCTCTCAGTCTGGAGCCACATAGTAGTTAGAAAACACAGAAACATAGAAAACCTACAACATAATACAGGCCCTTTGGCCCACAAAGTTGTGCTGAACATGTCCCTACCTCAGAAATAACTAGCCTTACCTATAGCCCTCTGTTTTACTAAGTTCCATGTACCTATCTAAAAGCCTCTTAAAGACCCTATTGTATCCGCCCCCATCACCATTGCTGGCAGCCCATTCCATGCACTCACCACGCTCTGCGTAAAAAAAGCTTACCCCTGACATCTCCTCTGTACCTGCTTCCAAGCACGTTAAAACTGTGCCCTCTTGTGCTAGCCATTTCAGCCCTGGGAAAAAGCCTCTGACTATCCACATGATCAATGCCTCTCATCATCTTATACTCCTCTAACTGGTCACCTCTCATCCTCCATCGCTCCAAGGAGAAAAGGCCAAGTTCACTCAACCTATTCTCATAAGGCATGCTCCCAAATCCAGGCAACCTCCTTGTAAATCTCCTCTGCACCCTTTCTATAGTTCCCACATCCTTCCTGTAGTGAGGCGACCAGAACTGAGTACAGTACTCCAAGTGGGGCCTGACCAGGGCCCTATATAGCTGTAACTTTACCTCTCGGCTCCTAAACTCAATTCCACGACTGATGAAGGCCAATACACCGTGTGTCTTCTTAACCACAGTGTCAACCTTGTGTAGCTGCTTTGAGTGTCCTATGGACTCGGACCCCAAGATCCCTCTGATCCTCCACACTGCCAAGAGTCTTACCATTAATACTATATTCTGCCATCATATTTGGCCTACCAAAATGAATCACTTCACACTTATCTGGGATGAACTCCATCTTCCACTTCTCAGCCCAGTTTCTCATCCCATCAATGTCCCGCTGTAACCTCTGACAGCCCTCCACACTATTCACAACAACCCCAACCTTTGTGTCATTAGCAAATTTACTAACCCATCCCTCCACTTCCTCATCCAGGTCATTTATAAAAATCACAAAGAATAGGGGTCCCAGAACAGATCCCTGAGGCACTCCACTGGTCACCGACTTCTATGCAGAATCTGACCCGTCTACAACCACTCTTTGGCTTCTGTGGGCAAGCCAGTTCTGGATCCACAAAGCAATGTCCCCTTGGATCCCATGTCTCAATAAGTCTTGCATAGGGTACCTTATCAAATACCTTGCAGAAATCCATATACACTATAACTACTGCTACTATTCAATTAGTAGAGCTGCTCCCTCACAGTTTCAGTCAATCAGGTTCAATCCCCCCCTGGGTGCTCTCTGTGTAGAGTTTGCACATTTTCACACATGCATTTCGATAAGTTAATAGCCCACTGTAAATTGTCCCTGGTGTATAGGCTCTGGGGTAAGGATATGGGATATGGAGAGAATAACATGGGATTAATGTAGATGGGTGTTTGATGGTTGTAGACCAAGAAACCTATTTCAATGCTGCATCACTCTATGGCATCTTCAGTATAGAGTGGATGAAGAGAAATGAGAGCTTGACAATGTTTTCATAAGATCTGGAGAGAGGAGAACCTTTTGTGGTTGTTGATGGGTTTTGATTCCCCATCTCTCTGTCTAGAAAAGTGACAAGGCATGAAGAGTAAGAGATGGACAGAGCGAGGAACAGAAAGGGCAAGGCTCAGGAAGATAGGCATTGTATGACTGGTGTATAAAGAGGATGTCACCAAAGAGACAAGGCCAAGAAGAAATTAGAACAGATTGAAAATAAAGAGAAATAATGACAACAGAAAACAGATTGAGAGAGAGAAAAAAATCTGCCACAGGGATATTGCTGAGCATAAAGACAGAAGCTTGGTCTGTTTAACTTCAAGACAAACAACGGTAATTAAGAAAGGCTTAATCTCTGCCTCTAGACTCAAACCCAGATTGAAATTGAAGCCTATAAGGTGCTCATGCATCAGGCCCAATTCCGTTAATATTATCACTATTGGAATCAGAAGCAACTTCCATTGCAAATGGCATCAGAACAGTTAGGAACTCTGGCAAATATACTGCAGATGAGGATGCAGCATGTTACGAAGAAAGAAATTAAGTGGGATCACTGGGTAACATAAATGCATAAAAACACAAAATAACACCAAAAAAAGTCTTCTCCTCATCATCTATCATCAAGATAAACACTATCTGCACATTCCAACGTCCATGAAGGGTGGCTCACTGCTGTAGAGAGGTCGGAATTTGATTCATCTGACATCAATGAGGATTAATTTACAAAAAATTTGTATATGATAATAGGATAGATAGAACATGTTAATAAAACAATTTAATTGAAGGAAATAAACAGTACACTGAATCACCAGGCTAAAGATAGGTCAACAGGTGTAGACATTATTCATGTGAATCTCCAAATAGCTAACGTGGGTTCTCTTCCTGGGCCCAATGCCAAAAACAATCAATTCTCCATTGAGCTGGACTGAGCAGGTAGTGATAAATAAGTACTCACACTTCACTCAGATATCTTTATCATGTTGTCTGGCATAATACAAACTGCATTGTGCAAATCCTTTGACCAACTAAAGACAGATATCCACTGAATATCTGGTAAGGAAGCACTGATATGTAGATGACAGCTGCTGGAAGATAAAAACCTGAAATCAGAAACTCTCAGCTACTCAAAACTTGGTGTCTAAAGTAACTGTGTTGCAGAGGAGTATAGCTATATGCAGAGTTAGAGAGGGCCAGGGAGAGAGTGAGACATAGGGGGAGACAGAGGGAGTGAGAGATGTAGAGATGGAAAGAGAGAAGAGAGAGAGAGGGAGTGAGAGAAACAGACACAGAGAAACACACAATGACAGACAGAGAGAGACATACAGAAACAGAGGGGGGGGGGGGAGAGAGAGAGATCGATCAGAAATAGAATGAGGCCAAGAAGAAGATTGAGAGCATGGAAAAAGTCTGCGCCTGGAATTATGCAGTATGGATCCTTCTAGTCTCTAGAGAAGAATCTCCTATTGTCTGTTCTGTCTCTCTTTACAATTCAAACCCTCCAGTCCCAGTGTCACCTTAGTGAATCTTTTTCTGCACAACTTCCATCTTAATAACATTCTTGCTATAGCTAGGCAACCAGAGTTGCACACAATACTTCCAAGTGTGGTCTCACAACATCTTGTACATGTGGAAGACAAAATTATGTTGGGATCGAGGTGGCACAGAGATTTATGGAGAGGATGAGAAAATATATTTTTGATTTCAGGTGGTCTAGTCAGGTGTCCAATGACTCATCTTACAACTGCCATTTCTTTCTATCTCTTTCTCTCTCACATGCACAAAGAAACAGCCCACCAAAAATTACGTAGCTGCTCCCTTACACACTCCACATGTGTAACGCTACAATAATTGCAGGGAAAAAAAGTACCAGATAGATTAGGGTACTGGATAAATATCAATTAGGCCTGAAATATTCAATAGTTCAAATATTAATCCAAGGACCACAAGAACAAAGCCCATAATGTTATTTGGGAAATTTAAACTAGAAAGCTATTCTCAGCAATGTTGTCCATTAAAAAAAGAGGTTGTCATAAAACTCATTTGGGTTCACAATCCTCCTTCAGGGAGGGAATCTGCCTTCCTCTCTGCTGGGTTTGATTTCTTTGTGACTCCAGACCTGCCTTCCAACTCTTATAATATAGTGGAGTCTTCTTAACTTCAAGTTCAGGAGTTAGTTGTGGAAGGATTAGAAGTGCTAGCCTCTCCAATTATGTTCTTATCACAAATTTGAATAAATAAAAAGAATCTGCTATTGATGAATTCAGTTCATCACCAATGCCTTGAGGTTTTATAAGATATAAGCATTTACTCTAATTAGATAAAATCCCTCAAATGCTATCCTTTACATACAGCTGTGAAACACAAGCATTTCTCCCCAATTTTAGTACAATTTTGTTTGGACATATTATACTTTAGTGCTCAGATTACTTTCATTCCAGGGCAGTACAGTAGCGGGGCAGTTAGCACATCATTTTACAGCAACAGCAACCTAGCTTCAATTCCCACTGCCATCTGTAAGGAGTTCATATGTTCTCCCCATAACCACGTGGGTTTCCTCCGGGTGCTTCGGTTTCCTCTCACTCTCACACTACAAAGACACACAGGTTAGTTGTTAATTAGTTACAGCACATGGGTGTAATTGGATGGTGATAGCTCACTGGGCTTGGTCCTGTGCAGTATCTCTAAATAAAAAATAAATAAGGTCAATTGATATACCGTTAGTTTAAATGTTGATATTATTGATGTGGTTATGATAAAGATTAAGCATCTAAATTAATGCTCAAAATGGACAAAACAAACTACATTTTTTTTTCTATTTTGTTTGGAAACATCACAGCTTTCTCTCTTGTTTGTATTAATCCAACAAAACTTCCCTGGAAGCAAATCCTTGGGATTTGCTTTATGCGTCAACTCATTAAATGTCCGCAATCAAAGGCAAGCAGTGTTTTGATGAGAACAACAGTATTTATCCAGAGATCCAAAGAGCTCCTCTGGCCTTAAATGAGAATTTACTTTAATCTGTTCACAGTAAGAGGCTTGTTGTTTATTTGCCAAAGCAAGACAGAGACTGTTTGGATGCAGAAAGAAAAATCCCCTTTTTATAACCTGAACAAGTCCGGCACTGTAAATTTTCTGCTTTTTGCTGAAAAGGTACTCTGGCAATTTTGTTCAAATCCAAAGAATTAGGGAGGTACACAGTTTCACAAACAGAATCACTAAATTTCTAAGCAGTTCATTGGAGGAATGAAGTATAATTTTCAACATGGATAATGCTCAGATAGTATTATTACCACATACTAGGATGACATCATGACATCGCAGTATACTATAGTCAAGCAATGCTAAAGCAGCTCATGTAATAGATGATAAGACATAGGAGCAGAATTAGACCATTTGGTCCATTGAGTCTGACCCACCATTCCATCATCCCTCTCAACTTTTCTTTCCACCTTCTCCTCGTAACCTTTCACATCCTGATCAATCAAGAACCTATCAACCTCTGCCTTTAACATACCCAAAGACTTGGCCTGCATAGCCGTCTATGACAATGAATTCCATAGATTCATTACCCTCTGGCTAAAGAAATTTCTCTTCATCTGTGTTCTAACTGGGCATCTCACAATTCTGAGGCTGTGCATTCTGGTTCTAGACTCCCCTATTAAAATTAATGTAACTTTTGAAAGGATTCAGTTCCTTGATATGATACAAAACAGCAGTAGAGGGGACAACTTATTGTCGGATAACATCAGATTGATTGTACACAGACAATTGATCCGATTCATCAATACCAAGAAAACATTCTTTGAAAATACACTGCTTGACTGCTAAGGTTCAGCTTCACAATATGAGGCGAGATCTGGTGAACTAGGTCTATATTCTCCAGCGTTAGAAGCATTGAAACATTCCAGATGCTTTAAGGGATTTGACAGGTTGGGTGCTGGGAAGATGTTTCCCCAGCTGGAAAGTTGAGAAGCAAGGGTCACAGACTCAGAATAAGAAATAGGTTGATTAGGATCAAAATGAGAAGAGATTGCTTCAATCAGAGGGAGGTTAAACTTTGGAATTCTCTCCCCTACAGGTCTGAGGATTCTTAACTGTTGAGGTCATTCAAGTTCAAGGTCGATATATTTCCAGTTATTAATGAAATATGAAGAGATATGGAGATATGAAGATCTTGATAAATGGTAGTGCAGACTCCAAGGGCCAGATGGCTGACTCCTGCTCCTATTTCATATGTTCTTATTTTATACTGTGTGGAGAAATATTTAGAAACTGATTAAAGAATCATAAGGATCCTAATACCATGGAATATACTCGTCGTCCTGGCTATCCCTCGAGGTCGAGGATGATGGTCTTCGTTCCGTTTCCACACAGCGAAGACGCCTGTGCATGTATTCGTTTAACGTGTACTTGATGTTGCACTCCAAGAAGCACATGATACTTCACAAATCAACCAACTGATTCCAATGGCATGGAAACCATGACGACTGGAGCTGATGGATTTGTTGCAGCCTTCATCCACCTTCACAGCCGTTGAGTTTGAAGTAACTTCGTCCGCCTGTTGCACCGTTGAGGTCTTTGAATATACTACACAACTAAGGAAAAATTCTGTACAACTTTGATATTGTAGCTATTGTACAAATAAATCATATGACAGCACTAGAATATGGCCTGGTGATCAATAACATAGTATGATACTGTAATGGACACCATAATGGAATTAATGTAAAACCCAGTGCTGCAGCTATTATGATATGTTTGCACCCAGAAGCCACTGGTGACAATTGAGTGACATGAATTGCATACAATTTTTCACCCATCACCAACTTTATTCACAATTACTCAAACGAGGCATGGGGTACTGATTCCAATGTGTGTGACGAGTTTCACTGCATGTACATTGGCATACTGCCCTCCCACAGTCACCATCAAAATTGGTGCACCTCTCATTAACAACCCATTTTTTATGTAAAGAAGAATTTTTACTCCTATATTTCTTGTGAAGACCCATTATGGTATTTGACACTGGGTTTATTCTTAACTGTGAAAAGTAATAAACCCATGGAACATACAGTTCATACATAACTAAGGACAAACACTGTACAACCTGGATATTGTTGCTATTGTACAAGTAAATCAATATAGTGAACTAAAGAAAGCACGACCGTATGGCCTGGTGATCAATCACATTGCAAAATACTGTAATGTAATGATGATGAAGTGTAATGATGTAAAGTCTCAGCCCGAAATGTCGACTGTTTATTCCTCCAATATTTTCAATGCATTACTCTGGATTTCCAGCAACCGCAGAATATCTTGTGTTTAGTCTTAACTGCAGGTTTTTGGGCTATTTTGTCTGGTTTTTCACTGAGGCAAGAAACAAGGAAGAAGTTACTAACAAAATATCCTTTACTGAAAGCTGTCAACTATCAATCATGAACAACAGAACAATGTATGTCAAACCATGTAGTTTACATAGTCCTTAAATGTCCACTAAAACTCATACCATGGCAACACAACAGTAAGCAATTTTAAGATGGGGCTTAGGACTGAGAAGATTATTGGATCCAAGTAACCTATTGAAGATGGTCTTAAAAGCTGCACAACTTGCCATGATTTTACAAGTTATGGTAATACCTATGAAACTGTGTCACTAAAATCTGCTGTTGAACAATTCATTCCTTATTTGTCAAATATAATGAAAAAGACCCCAACTTGGAAGTGAACTGCTCTGTCAAAGCCAACATGTCTAGTGATAATTCACTGAGCAAGAAGCATGTATGGCCTCCAGAATTTGGTGCAGAAAAAAGCTATTATTTTTCTACTAAATAAAATCCTATAATTTGAAATAATTATCCTTTGACTCAATTCCTTGAGGAAAAAAAGAACAAATTTCAGCAAATTTTATTTAAAGTAATAAAGGGTGATACAATATACTGCTCTGCTATTAAATTTGGTATAGACTTAACACATTCAGTTTTCATTTATTCAATAAAATAATGACTACATTTTCTAAGTATTCATGAATGCTTTCGGAAATGAGATATCGTTAATGGGGTATGAAGGCAGGGGGCAGGTTGAGAGACTGGTCTGGATCGAGGGGCATTCAGGGATTCCAAAGGAGTTCAGAAACCTGACCCTAGGGGGCAGCATTTATTTACAGAGTGGATATTGTCTTTGATTGATTGGGGCGGGGCGGGGGGGGGGGTGCGGTTGGAGGTTGCCTTGTCCTATAGTGAAGAGAGAGCCTTGTGACAAAGATACAAAGATCACGGATGCAGAGAATGTGTTTGTAATTGGGGAACAAATGCATTTAAGCTTCGACAACTGACAAAGCATCATTCCAGCTATGCTTGTCTCCGGGGCTGTGACAGATGTTTAGGGGTGGGGGCTCGACACCATTCCTCCTGTGGCCCAGTGACCATCCAGAACTTGTTACTGGTCTCAACATGCACAGGGCCATTGAGGCTGAGACTCTGCAGGCAGCCCAAGTAAACACAGGCATGCAGGAACTGGCTGTATTGTGGGGGTGTGAGTGCCTGAGACAACTACAACTTGATTGGAGATCCATCCACCAAATACATGCCACATCCCCTACAATAGAGTCAGCTGAAAGCAAATTAAGAAAGGTACTAGATGATGCCACAGCAGTCTTCAAGGATCACACTGGAAAACTCAATTGTATCAAAGGTAAAATAATGTTAAATGATAATGCCATACCTAAGTTTTGCAAAGCCATCTGGTGTCTTATACCATCTGTGATAAAGTAGTCTATGAGCTATATTACATGTGCGGATTGGTGATACCATCTCCTCCTCACAGACAATCAACATTGGCTCACCTCAGGGGTGTGTCCTTAGCTTACTGCTCTACTCTCTCTATATACCCATGACTGTATGGCTAGGCATAGCTCAAGTACCATCTATGAATTTGCTAATGATGCCACCTTTGTTGGTAGAATCTCAGGTGGTGACGATAGGGTGTACAGGAGTGGGATATACCAACTAGTGGAATGGTGCTGCAGCAACAACCTGGCACTCAACGTCAGTAAGACGAAAGAGCTGATTGTGGACTTCAGAAAGGGTAAGATGAAGGAACACATTCCAATCCTCATAGAGGGAGCAGAAGTGGAGAGAGTGAGCAGTTTCAAGTTCCTGGGTGTCAAGATCTCTGAGAATCTAACATGGTCCCAACATATTGATGCAGTTATAAAGAAGGCAAGACAGCAACTATACTTTATTAGGGGTTTGAAGAGATTGAGGACATGATTTGAGAGTTAGGGGGCAGAAGTTTAAGGGAAACACGAGGGGGTATTTCTTTACTCAGAGAGTGATAGCTGTGTGGAATGAGCTTCCTGTAGAAGCAGTAGAGGCCAGTTCAGTTGTGTCATTTAAGGTAAAATTGGATAGGTATATGGACAGGAAAGGAGTGGAGGGTTATGGGCTGAGTGCGGGTAGGTGGGACTAGGTGAGATTAAGAGTTCGGCACGGGCTAGGAGGGCCGAGATGGCCTGTTTCCGTGCTGTGATTGTTATATGGTTATATGGTTATTTCATATGTCAACAAATGCACTCAAAAGCTTCTATAGTTGTACCATGGAGAGCATTCTGACAGGCTGCATCACTGTCTGGTATGGAGGGGCTACCGCACAGGACCGAAAGAAGCTGCAGAGGGATGTAAATTTAGTCAGCTCTATCTTGGGTACTAGCCTACAAAATACCCAGGACATCTTCAAGAAGAGGTGTTTCAGAAAGGCAGTGTCCATTATTAAGGACCTCCAGCACCCAGGGCATGCCCTTTTCTCACTGTTACCATCAGGGAGGAGGTACAGAAGCCTGAAGGCACACACTCAGTGATTCAGGAACAGCTTCTTCCCCTCTGCCATCCGGTTCCTAAATGGACATTGAACCCTTGGACGCTACCTCACTTTTAAAGTATATATTATTTCTGTTTTTGCACGATCTTTAATCTATTCAATATACATATACTGTAATTGATTTATTTATTTTTTTCTCTTCTATATTATGTATTGCATTGAACTGCTGCTGCTAAGTTAACAAATTTCACGACACATGCCAGTGATAATAAACCTGATTCTGATTCTGGAGGCTGAAGGAATTCTTTCCAAGGTTGAGTGGAGCCAATGAGAAACACCAATGGTCCCAGTAGCCAAGAAGAATGGGTCTGTCAGCATCTGTGGTGACCCAGTACGGTGTGGTGACGGTTGATCAATACTCCAGGAAAGAGAATTTCTTTGCAAACCCTTCTGGAGGGAAACACTTCAATAAAGTGGATTTAGCTAACGCCTACCTACAGATGGAGATAGAAGAAGAGTCCAAAGTGTCTCTCACCATAAACACCCTCAAAGGGCTTTATCACTTAAAGGGCTTATTTTTAGAGAACCATCTGCACCTGCATGCTGGCAGAAAGCAATGGACCAGGTGCTGCAAAGCTGCCCAGGCACTCAAGGCTACCTGGACAACATCATTATTACCAGTAAGGATGACAAGGAACATCTCCAAAATCTCAAGGCAGTGTTAAGAAGATTAGAAGATTATGGATTCAGAGCACAACATAAGTGTGAATTCTTTACACCAAGCATCACTTACTGTGATCATACCATTGATCCACAAGATTTACACAAGTGTGCTTGGAACATTCAAGCAGTGGTGAATGTCCTAAGGCCAAATGACTTGTCTCAGTCATGGTCCTTTTTAGGATTTGTCAATTACTATAACAGGTTCCTGCCAAGTATGGTGACTGTTTTGCATCCCTTGAACTCCTTACTACAGATTAGGAAGAAATGGCAATGGACAAAGCAGTGTGAGGTGTCTTTCCAAAAGGTAAAGGAAATGGTGACGTCAGACACTGTACTCACACATAACGATCCACATCGTCCAGTGAAGCTTGTCTGCGATACCTCACCTTGTGGTCTAGGTGCAGTCATGTTGCACATTATGAGTGATGGAAGTGAATGCCCCATAGTCACGTTCCCTTACTGCTGCAGAATAAAATTATGCATAGATTGACAGAGGGGCCTTGTGTTTGGTTTGTGGTGTAAAACGTTTCAACAAGTACTTGTATGGGTGAGAATTTACCCTCATTACCGATAGTCAACCACGAGTGTCCATTTTCAATCCACAGCAAGGTGTTCCACTAACAGCAGCAGCACCAATACAGAGATGGGCTGTTTCTTGGCGGACACAATTACAGATCAAATTCAAAAGGACAACTAATCATGGATGCTTCTTTTACTCTTGGATTGTTCTTTTACCCTTGGAAAAGGAAATGCCTGAAAAATTTACAAATGAGGACACTCCTCGATGTATTCTCCCTAATGCAAATTAAAAATCTTTCTATTACAACAGAGATGATCCAAAGAGAAACCAGAACAGACCCCCACACTGTCTGAGGTCTGCACGGCCACCCAAAATGACTGGAATGTGGAGCAGTAATTCCAAAATTCCAGCTTTGTCTGGTGGCCTGGGATAAATCAGAAGACTGAGCAGCTTGCCATGCACTGTTCAGGATGCCATCAGGTCCAGAATAAAGATGCTCAGGGCTGTCATAACCACTTCCTACAGACCCAGAGTCAACTCCCACAACCACCACAGAGGATGTCCCCAAACCTGAGATTGTTTCACAGCCAACCGGGTCAGGAAAGATGTTATCCCACAAGAGTAAGAAATCTTCCACAGGGATTAAATCTTTAGGCCTGATTGGGACAATTCAAAATTTACTACACTGTGGATGTCTATATAATAGCAGTACAGTATACTGAATATATATATATATATATACGTTTTCAAGGCAGTTTCAGAGATGGAGATGGAGTTGGAATGAGCGATTTGAAGAGGAGTCGAGGTGGAGAAATTTTGGTGCCCATCCACCTAAACCACGTGGCAGGTTGGATTGCTCTAAGTGCTGAGCCGATCTGGAAAGGATAAGAATGGTTTTGGGCTGGTTGGCAAAGTCTAAGCCCCGTGCTGGGGCCCAGCAGGGAAAGACCCAGTTTGGACTATTTAAACGCTGCCCCAGATAGACTGGAACGGTAGGGTGCTGGGACTAGAGGCGTGGTTCAGGCCAATTTTACTTGCTCTCCTGCAATACTCACTTCTCTCTCCACGGTGCTGAGGCTGTGAGTCTGCTCCTACCGCTACACACTTCGCGTCTCGGAGCTTCACGGTGGCTTTCCCCACTTTATGATGAACTGTGGCTTGCTTCTATTGTTTGCATGATTAGTGCTTTTTCTCCCTCGTTCCCTCTGTTGGTTGTTGGTCTTTTTTTTAATTGGGTTATCTCAGGTTTCTTGCTTTGTGGCTGCCTGCGAGCAGACAAATCTCAAGTTTGTATAAATTATACATTCTTTGATAATAAATGTACTTTGAATCTTTGAATTTTTGAATGTATATATGTGAAGATGACTAGAGAGCAATACATTACAATTTGAGTTGAGATGCATTCGATATTGAATTGGAGTTTATCCCTAAGCAAGGAGGAATGTTGTGTATTTAATATTTCAGTTATATTTGTGTAACATTGTAAATATATTGTTTAATTGTGCATTCTTTGTTAGTTCTATAATTCATTGCAGGTTATATGTAAAAATATGTGAATGGCATACGTCATCATGCCATCACACCATATATAGGTGCCTCACTAAAGTGAAAAAAGAAACTGGACTACACACGTTATCCCCAGCTCCGTGTTTTTCTTTCAATTATTTTTATATTTTGAGTTACAAAACATAACAGGAACGAACTGTACAGAAGTAACCTTTGAGTTCTTGTCTTATTGCAGTTCTCCTTCAGCCCATGACAGTTGTGATGTTACCATATGTTCATGCTCAACAAACCTCTTCATCCAACTCCCAATGGAACGACCTCTTTACCTTCTGTCCCCACCACCTTATCTTGACTCATGTGCATAGCACTTCTGAGTGTCCACTTCTGAGCACTGGACACTCACAAAAAGCATGTGGTTTTTTTCATGCAGTGCCAAATAATTTCACCCAAAATTACTTTTTAATTATTTTATTTAGGGATACACAATATTAACAAATGCTTCCCATGCCACCCAAATGCCTGTTATAAATTAATCCAAATAGGAATTTAGCAGGAATGCATTAAACACTTGAGTTACAAGAAACGGGCTTGTGAAAAGCAACTTTTCAGCCAGTCTGTCACTGCACCATTCTGCCCACTGGTTATAGCAATGCTCTTCCAACGACCCTTATTCCAGGTATTAATCACTTTGTATGAAGATGCCCATATCAACACCAGTCTTGCTTTTGATGTGTAATCTTTGTGTAGATGTGGTTTAAATTTCTATTTGCATTTTACTTCTCTATCCAGCACTTTAGCTATTTAAATGTCTGGCCATTCATTTTACTAATATTTGCCAAACCCAGTTTTTATACAAATTTGAAAACTGCACTTCCCTGCAGCAGTTACTGCAATTCAAAATTAATTCATTGCCAGTGAAGCAATTATCTGTGAATCCAATTTGTTTCTTTCCTTTCTATGTCTCTATAAGACCTGCTCTATGATCTGAATGATTGAATTCTTGCTCAGAGCTCCATCCTGTTGCATTCTTCCCTGCAGCATTTTCTGCATTATTTAGAAACTCCCCAGATGTCTCATTGAGCAGCAACAGAGTACTCAAGACTCAAAACGCTAACATGACACCACTGAACCTAAGATTTATTTATTCGTCAATATTGCAGGGATGTTACTAAAACCCCAGATGCATTCCTTTTGGATAACTTTGAGTATTTCTCCAAATGGTGAGTGAAACCTTTCCATGCAGAAATGAAGGATGATAGAACCTCCCACAAAACACCAAAATGGTTTGGTACAGTCAAATTATGGTGGCAGTAAAGTTAAAGTACAAAGTTTTGATTTTAAAGTTATATTTTGCATGTGATTTGCAACTGAATAAATTGCTAATAATCTGCCAGGCTTTTAACAGGTATTCATTCATTCGTACACTCAAATTTCATCATAGTTTCACTTTAGCGTAATGAACTCCTAAAATTCAATACAAAAATTAATCTTTTCTCAATTTGTTCCATTCCACTTACAACTCACTCCTTTATTTCCTCCTTTACTAACCTTCATTACTATTTCTTCTCAGTTGGAGATGCTTTAAAGAAGTAGCAGAAATGAACATTTAAATCTATACTGAGGGTAAGCATGGCTCTAAAAGCCCCAGATATAGGAGAGAAAAATATTGGACTTGGCATCATCCTCCTGTGCCTCACCTCCAATTAATCATCTTATGAGGACATTCTCTAGATATGCAAACAAGACAGCCAAGAGTGGATGCATATCAAATTATCTGAATGAGGTTTTGAAATTTTGACAGTATTTAATTGAGAGAAGAGAAAGAAATGTATGGGATCACAATCTTAATGCAGAAAATGTTGTTTTAATGTGTAACTCAATTGGTTTTACATATTGAAACAACTTTATATCAATGTTACTATGGCAGCAGCACACCTTTCATTTCACTTCTTCCCAACAACAAACGTCAAGAAGACAATTCCCCTTTATAATCTGCTTGCTTTAGCCGGGGAAATGAGGTAGATTTAATTAATTATTTCCAGAAAATCCCAAGCCATTCACTTCAGTGAGCTCCAAATTTATAGTTTATCTCTGTTCAGTGAGTACCAGATATTAGATTTATTTTCACTGCCTATATTGAAATACTTGTCACAGTTTTATTAATGTCCTGGTGGGCTGAGCAAGTGCATTAATTTTACATGGATCTATTGGATTTCATATACAGAAAAATGTAAACTAAGGGAGTGATTGATCATCATGACCATTTATTACTCTGTAGTTTGAGTAATTCCAGACTAAGGTTCAAAAATCTGCCTTCAACACTGTACTATGCACAGTGCATCAATTTAAAACCTGGGCTGCTTACTGAGAAGAACTAAGTGAAAAAGAAATGAAAGCTGAGATGGTGGTTCAAGGAAAAGGCTCCAGTACAAGGCCCATTGCTCAGTTAAATCTGACAATGCCATCAACTCAAAACCATAATAAATATTAAAACAGAGGAAAAAAAACACAATTACATCTGGATTCTGAAAACCACTCACACACTTCAAACTTGTACTTACTGGGATAAAAGTAAAGCAAATATCAGCAAAGTCGAACGTCTATTTTGGCTACACACACAAAATCCTAAAAGAACTCAGCAGGTCAGTTACCATCTATGGAGAGGAATAAACCGTCAACATTTTGAGCCGAGACCCTTCATCAGGACTGGAAAAGAAGGGGGAAGAAGCCAAAATAAGAAGATAGGGGGACGAGAATGAGTACAAGCTGGCAGGTGATAGGTGAGACCAGGTGAGGGGTAAAGGGGATGAAATAAGAAGCTGGGAGGTGACAGGTGGAAGAGGTAAAGGGCTGAGAAGAAGTTAACCATGGGAGAAAGAGAAGGAGAAGGGGCACCAGAGAGAGGTGATAGGTAGGTGAGGAGAAGGGATAGAAGGGGAAGTAGGAGGGGAGCCAGAATGGGGAATGCAAAAATAAGGGGAGGGGCAAAATTACCAAAAATTAGAGAAATCCATTTTCATGCCATCAGATTGAAGGCTCCCCAGATGGAATATGAGGTGTTGCTTCTCCGGCCTGAGAGGGCCTTCATTGATGCAGTAGAGGAGGCCGTGTACCAACAAGTTGACATGGGAATGGAAGGTCAAATTAAAATGGGTGGCCACCAGGAAGTCCCACCATATGTGGTGGATGGAACAAAGGTGCTTAATGAAGTGGTTCCCCCAATCTATGCCAGGTCTCGCTGAGGTAGCGTCAGATACAGTAGATGACACTGACAGACTCACAAGTGAAGTGTTGCCTCATCTGGAAGGAATATTTGGGTCCATGAATGGTGGTGAGGGGCAGGTGTAGCACTTGTCCCACTTGCAGGGTTAAGTAATAGGAGGAAGATCAGTGGGAAGTGATAAGTGGACAAGGCAGTCACATGGTGAGTGAACCCTGTGGAAAGGGGAGAGTGTACGGAGGGGAGATGAAAGGTGTGCAGGACACCATTGAAGATGGCAGAAATTACAGGAAATGATGTGCTGGATACAGAGGTTCATGGGCTGGTTGGTAAGGACAAGTGAATCTCTATTCCTGTTATGGAGGAGGGAAGATGGGAGAGGGCGGATGTGTGGGAAATGAAGGAGATATAGATGAGAGCAGGAAGGGAAATCCCGTTCTTGGAAGGAGGAGGACATCTCTGATGTTCTGGAATGAAAAGTCTCATACTGAGAACAGATGCAGAGGAGATGAAGGAAATTAACAGGATGGGAAGAGATATAGTCAAGGTAACTGTGAAAGTATAAAAGATATTAGTAGAAAGTCTATTTCCAGAGAAGAAAACAGAGTGATCAAGAAAGGGGAGAGAGATGAAAGGGCGGAAGTTGGAGGAAAAGTTGATTAAGCTGACAAGCTCAACATGGGCGCATGAAGCAGCATTAATTCAGTTGTCAGTGTAGCACTGAAAGAATAGGGGAGTGTCACTGGAACTTAGACTGCTCTGCATAAGTGACAAAAATTTTGGCTCATTTCTTAATCCATGACCACAGCTTAACAACCATTTCATCATAAATTTCCATTCCAAGTAACTCACTGAAATTAATATGAAGGTACAGTGTTCTACCCATTACTGAAGATAAAACACATTTATGAAGCAGCATTCCAGTAAATCAATACCACCCCTCCATTTTGTCCACTTACAATTAGCAGAGTCAAATAGCTTTACCTCTGTGTGCAGTATGGCAGCTTAACAGTTGCATTTTGTTTACCTTTAATAAAACATTTTGTAAAGATGGAAAGATCAATTTAGCTTCAACAACGTGCAAACTCTGAACCTTGAAGGAATGTTCTAATAAACACAAGAAATTCTGGAGGTGCTGGAAATCCTGAGCAACACATACAAAATGCCACAGTCCTGAGGAGTCATTGAATTGAATTGACTTTATTTCTTACACCCCTCACATACATGAGGAGCAAAAATCTTTGTTACATCTCTGTCTGAATGTGCAATGTGTAAATTATAGTAAGTTGTAATATGTACAGTAAGATGCACATCAGAACAGTCAACTTAGCTTAGAAACACAATTGGGTCAGCGTAAGTTAATCAGTCTGACGGCCTGGTGGAAGAAGCTGTCCAGGAGCCTGTTGGTCCTGGCTTTTATGCTGCGGTACTATTTCCCAGATGACAGCAGCTGGAACAGTTTGTGGTTGGGGTGACTCGGGTCTCCAATGATCTTTCGGGCCCTTTTTATATACCTGTCATTGTAAATGATCTGAATAGTGAGAAGTTCACATCTACAGATGCGCTGGGCTGTCCGCACCACTCTCTGCAGAGTCCTGCGATTAAGGGAGGTACAGTTCCCATACCAGGCAGTGATGCAGCCAGTCAGGATGCTCTCAATTGTGCCCCTGTAGAAAGTTCTTAGGATTTGGAGACTCATGCTGAACTTCTTCAACCATCTGAGGTGAAAGAGGCACTGTTGTTCTTTTTCACCACACAGCTGGTGTGTACAGACCATGTGAGATCCTCGGTGATGTTTATGCCGAGGAACTTAAAGCTGTTCACCCTCTCAACCCCAGATCATTGATGTCAATAGGGGTTAGCCTGTCTCCATTCCTCCTGTAGTCCACAACCAGCTCATTTGTTTTTGCAACATTGAGGGAGAGTTTGTTTCCTTGACACCACTGTGTCAGGGTGATGACTTCTCTGTAGGCTGCCTCATTATTATTTGAGACAAGTCCAATCGATGTAGTAACATCTGCAAATTTAATTAGCAGATTGGAGCTGTGGGTAGTGAAACAGTCATGGGGGTACAGAGAACAAAGGAGGGAGCTTAGTACACAGCCCTGAGGGGCACCTGTGTTGAGGGTCAGGGGGCAGGGATGAGGGAGCCCACTCTTACCACCTGCCGGCAATCTGACAGGAAGTCCAGGATTCAGCTACACAAGGCAGGGTGAAGGCCGAGGTCTCTGAGCTTCTTGTCAAGCCTGGATGGAATTGTGGTGTTGAATGCTGAACTGTAGTCCAAGAACAGCATTCTCACATAAACTCTTCTCTAGGAGTGTAAGGACGGTGTGTAGAGCTGTGGCTATTGCATCATCTGTAGATCAGTTGTGTTGGTAGGCAAATTGTAGAGGGTCCTGTGTGGGTGGTAACATGCTACAGGTATAGTCCTTGACCGGCCTCTCAAAGCATTTGCTTATTATTGAGATGAGTGTGACAGGACGCCAGTCGTTCAGACATGTTACCTTGGTCTTTTTAGGTACAGGGACAACGGTGAAGCAGGAGGGCACTCTACACTGGGAGAGGGAGAGATTAAAAATGTCTGTAACCACACCAGCCAGTTCTGCTGCGCACATCCTGAGTACCCCCCCCCCCCCCGGGATGCCTTGCGACTGTCCACCTGTTGGAAACACCTGTGTACCTCAGCCTCAGAGACGACCAAGCTGCCGGTCGCATCAGCGGCTCTCCTCAGGGGCTCAGTGTTGGCAACATTGAATCGAGAGTAAAAAGGATTTAGCTCATCTGGGAGAGAGTTAATGATGTTGGCAGCACCACTGTGTTTAGCTTTGAAGTCTGTGATGGTGTGCAGACCTTGCCATGAGCTACGTGTGTTGTTGGTGGAAAGTTGTGTCTGGATTTTGTCCCAGTATTGTCGTTTTGCTGCCTTGATGGCTTTGCGCAGATCGTAGTTGCATTTCTTGAGTTCCTGGTGGTTACCGGCAGCAAAAACTCTATCCCGCGCAGTGAGTGCAGCATCCGTGGAACTGTTGACCCATGGTTTCTGGTTTGGGTAGACCCTGACTGATTTTTGTGGGACAACATCCTCTGCACTTCTAGATGAAGCTCGTGACTCCATCCGTGAACTTGGAGACATCCTCATCATGAAAGACATTCCAGTTGATGTCATCACAACAGTCCTGTAGCATGGAGACTGACTGGTCGGACCAATAGTGATGATTGTGTAGTGAAAGAGAGAGTTTAAGAGAAGTGAGTGGTTACAGACGGTACATTTTGCACACCACAGTCCTGAGGAGTCATTGGATTGTATGGAGAGAGAGAGAGAGAGAGAGAGAGAGAGCTTTAAAGAAGCAAGCTGGGGCAATCAGCCCATTTTGCATGCCACAGTTCTGAGAAAACATTGAATTGGGTAGAGAGAGAGAGCGTTTAAAAGAAGTGAGCAGGTGCAGTTGGCACACTTTGCCGGCCACAGTTAGGCAGCATCTATGGAGGGGAATAAACAGTTGATGTTTCAGGCCAAGACCCTTCATCAGAAATGGAAAGGAAGGGGGTAAAAACCAGAATAAGACCAAAAACCAACAACAAGCCAGCTTCTCTGTGTATAGAACCATGCAGATGCCAGAGCAACAAAAGCACACCAGTGCCTCTACTTCATCAGGAGGCCAAGGAAATTTGACAGGTCCCCTTTGATCTTCATCCATCCTGGTATCTCACAACTTGATATAGCAACTGCTCTACCAAGACCACGTGAAACTGCAGAGGGTTCAGTACATCACATAAACCAGCCTCCCCTCCATGGACTCTGCCTAAGATACTTCTCGCTGTCTTAGTAAAGCAGTCAATATAATCAAATATCCCACCCACCCCAGATAGACTCTCATCTTCCCACTCCCATCAGGTAGAAGGTATAAAAGCCTGAAAGCATGTACCACCAGGCTGAAGGACAGCTTCATTTTCACTGTTTAAGATGATTGAACTGATGTCTTGTACAATAAGATGGATTCTTGAGCTCAGAGTCTACCTCATTGTGGCTTTGCACCTTATTGACTGCCTACACTGCACTTTCTCTGTAACTGTAATACTATATTCTGCATTCTGTAGTTTTTTTTGTTTATGCTACCCAGTTCAGTTCTGATACCCTAATCGTGGTGCTAAGCTGGAGAGACTGTAGCCCCAGTCTATTTCCTGTCTGCTGAAAACAGACCTTCAATAGACCTTTATGCCTTCTGAACATGGGATTTATTCAATAAGTAGAGAATTCTGAATTTGATTTCATTACCAATTTGTGTAAGTGGAAATGTTGGAAATAGCACTTTTCCCTAAATTGAAAAATGCAGCCAGCATTATGCCAGCTCATAAAGGAAAATATGTGTAATTTCTAGAAAGACCTTGGATAGTCAGTAATTTTCATTTAAACACAATTCTTTAACCTTAAGTATATTATATGCTTTTGTTTTAAAGTTGCTCCTGCAACTCACAAAATCAGAGAGAAAATCCTAGTACTGATTGTTGTCCTCTAACCAATGACGTTTGCTGGGAAGTGCTTGTCCACACATTTGAAGAGAGCAGGAACAAATCAGACCATAAAACCTGCCACCAATGGAGATTCCCATTGACTAGGCACATACATCAAGTGGCCATCCTTAATGAGCCAATGGTGTCAGGAAGCAGATACACAGAAGTAAAAAAAAACAACCCATTAGTGCGAACAGGTTTCAACTCACATAAACGGGTCTCAAACAATCCATTAGTATGAATGGGTCTCAACTCCCATGGAGACAGCAGCTTCCACCCTTTAAGCAGAAGTGATCCTAGGCACTAAAATTTCAAATGACACATCTTATACTATAAATGTAGTGGATTCCAGTTAGTTGAGACATAATGGGCCCAGTACATTTTGACCCAATTAAGTGACTGCCCCAATTATCCAAAGTTTTATGTAAATAGTTAAAAAAGGTATAAAAAAAGACATAGTACCATTTAACTGAGAAATAAATAATTTATTTAAATGAAATACAAAATAAATTAGAACATTCTCAATATTATTACAATACTATAAAACTGTGTATTAGTTCCTAATAGTTATCAACAGAGGAATTCAGTGTACACTGCTGCGTCCTTTTGATTGACAGTAAATTAACAAGATCAGCACAGACACCTCGTGTAGATGATGGACTGCCTTCATACTATATATATCGACGATTGCATCCACCAAATCTTTATTTTCATTGTAATATTCAAAGTGATTGTTGATATCTTCAAGTCCTTTGTAGTCCCTATCTTGTTGAAGTAGTGACATAGTTTCATTTTCCTGACCACTTCAGGCATCTCCAAGCCTGAGTGCTTGAAATTGCAGTGAGCAAAACAGTTCTGAATTGTCTTGCTGCTTATTTCTCACCAACTATCAGTGACAAAAATCACTGCTTTTAAAGTAAACATACTCAATGGATGTTATTTAAAAATGATTTGCTCACAGCATGGTGTAGTGTCTAATGACAATGCAAGTGCATGCATCTGATGCAAGTTAGAAACTGTTTGGCAACAGCCTCCTGTCCCAATTAAGAGGCATGGTGTCCCAAATAAACAAGGGAATCCCAGCTATTTTCTCAATTAGCTTTTGTTCTTTGAGAGTTGGTCCAAATAACTGGCTGTCCCAATTAATCAATGCCCCAATTAACTAGAATCTGCTCTATTTGACTAAAACACCGGCAAGTATTTGACAAGACATTGTTGTCTTTATCTGCAATTCAGAAGATTGCATTTCACCCATGGTATTCATACATCTAAACTGGATCAGAGTTTATATTACTTTGATATTCCATTTTCTGAAACAAAATTGATGCAATGAAGTTATTCGATAGCCAGCACCACATATTTCTCATGTGATCTTTGAATTTGATCCT
The DNA here is from genome assembly GCF_030144855.1 of Hypanus sabinus. Lineage (NCBI taxonomy): Eukaryota > Metazoa > Chordata > Chondrichthyes > Myliobatiformes > Dasyatidae > Hypanus > Hypanus sabinus. The sequence goes on from NC_082738.1 coordinate 48,688,270, forward strand.
CACAACTCAAAGACTGAACATGGTTCTGCATTTCCGTGATCAGAACATTTCAGATTTTGAAGAATTATTTCAAAAGCTCCATGACTCCAAAAGCACGAGCTTTCACCTTTTCCTACGAAGCGAACCCTAATTTTATTCTGGGTGTTGCTTTATTACTTTGTGGTTGTTCTGATGCAGAAGGCAACACAAAGGGCCCCGTCTAAATAACACCAAATTACAACAACAATTACCTTTGTAACTGCCAGCTGTAATGAAGAAAGTTTAATGAATTTCAAGTCATTAAATGGAAACTATTTGTTCATTTTCAAGCAAGGCAACTATTTAAAAATAACTATCAACAAATTATCAATTAATTAGAAAATGCTGTAATATCCGGCATTTTCATAATTCTAACCATATCCATATTAACACAAAATACTTCAACTACATAAACCTCTAGATAATAGCCGGAGATGCAACTAATCAATAGCCACAGATAAATGCAAACAAAATTTTGACTGTTTTACACTCGAGTACAATTGTTTGAAACTGGCTCTATATCTCAGATGAACTCTTATCCATTGCATCAACATTAAAGTCTGCAAAATGAAGCAACCTGGCTAATGAAACTAGGATTTAGGGTTGCTGTAATTTAGTGTAACAAGGAGATTAGAAAAATCAACTACCATGGTAACCATGGGGAACAATGGATCAGTGTACAAATGTTCCTTATGAATACTCTGTTAAGCAGACTTAGGCCTGGTCAGTTCTTGGCAAGGAGAGTGACTGCTTGCTGTTTGAGGAAACAAATAATGCAACCTGCTGATGAAATCCATAGAACCATAGAACACTACAGCACAGTACAGGCCCTTCAGCCCTCCATGTTGTGCCGACCCATATAATCCTTAAAAAAATACTAAACCCACACTACCCCATAACCCTCCATTTTTCTTTCATCCATGTGCCTGTCCACGAGGCTCTTAAATACCCCTAATGTTTTAGCCTCCACCACCATCCCTGGCAAGTCATTCCAGGCACTCACAACCCTCTGTATAAAAAATCTTACCCCTGATGTCTCCCCTAAACTTCCCTCCCTTAATTTTGTACATTAGTCCTCTGGTGTTTGCTATTGGTGCCCTGGGAAACAGATACTGACTATCCATCCTATCTATGCCTCTCATAATCTTGTAGACCTCTATCAAGTCCCCTCTCATTCTTCTACGCTCCAAAGAGAAAAGTCCCAGCTCTGCTAACCTTGCTTCATATGACTTGTTCTCCAAACCAGGCAACATCCTGGTAAATCTCCTCTGCACCCTCTCCGTAGCTTCCACATCCTTCCTATAATGAGGTGACCAGAACTGAACACAAACCTATAAGTGCAGTCTCACCAGAGATTTGTAGAGTTGCAACATGACCTCTCTACTCTTGAACTCAATCCCCCTGTTAATGAAGCCTAGCATCCCATAGGCCTTCTTAACTACCCTATCAACCTGCACAGCAACCTTGAGGGATGTATGGATTTGAACTCCAAGGTCCCTTTGTTCATCTACATTCTTAAGTAACTGACCATTAATCCTGTACTCAGTCTTCTGGACTGTCCTTCCAAAATGCATCACCTCACACTTGTCCGGATTGAACTCCATCTGCCATTTTTCTGCCCAACTCTGCAGCCTGTCTATATCCTCTTGTAACCTTCGACAACCTACAGCTCCATCCACAATTCCTCCAATCTTCAAGTCATCTGCAAACGTACTCACCCATCCTTCCGCCTCTACATCCAGGTCATTTATAAAAATCACAAATAGCAGGAGTCGCAGGACAGATCCCTGCGGCACTCCACTAGTCACCGACCTCCAGGCAGAATACTTTCATTCCACAACTACCCTCTGCTTTCTTCCTTTAAGCCAATTTTTTATCCAAACAACCGAGGTTCCACTTATCCCATGCCTCATGACTTTCTGGATGAGTCACTCATGAGGAACCTTGTCAAATGTTTTGCTAAAGTCCACATAGACCACATCCACTGCCCTACCCAACCCAATAAAGATCCCAATCACATTATGTGCTAAACAAGCAAGAATGAGAATGAAATAGGAATAAAGTTTTAAGTTATAATGATAACTTTTGTTTTCTTAGTCCTCAAAGTTAAAATAAAAGACTACCAAATTAACAGCTCATGGACTTGGTTGTGAGTCATTGCGACAAAAATAGTTTAAATTGGTTTAACATTCCCCATTCTCCTCTAAGAAGCATGAAACCATTTCAATGTGAAGCAATTAACAAGAATAAACTACAGGTAGTTCTGCAATAACAGGATGGTTACTTTCCTAAGAAACTTCTCATAGAAAAACCACATTATAACAGAACAGGCCATAGATGCCTCTAAATAACAAATATTTAAAAAAAAGTTTTCCTGAACGTGATTGTGTTATAACCAATGCAGCCAACATATTGTAAATGACTTTTCCTAATCCATCAATCATGTTATAACTAATACACATTATAGCACCTGTATGTGACAATAACAACATACATATCCAATTTTTGAATAATATGCACAGCAACAACATATACTTGTACAGCACCATTGACAATAACAAAATGCCTCAAGTCACTCCAAAGTAAGAAAATCAGGCAAAGAAACAGCTAGTGAGCAAACTAGCTTGGCACTTAAGCCACTGTGCCTGTGCAAGCCATTAAGTACCTAGCTATATTAATCCTTGCTTTGGGGAACTTATTCTACTGTGCTATAGCATTCAAGTGCTAATCTAAATATTTCTCAAATATTAAGATAATTGATTGCATTTATTTTCCCAAACAAGAGCCAGACCAACGGTTACAGTACCTGTATCCATAAATAAAGCTAATACATCAAAAACTCTGCAAAAGCAGTCGGGTGGCACAGAAGAGCTTGTACAACCCACCTGCATCGTCTGAATGAGCTGAAGCCACAGGCATGTTGGCACCCGTCCACCAGAGAAAAAGGTTTTCTTGTCACCGCTAAAATGATGGCTTATGGCAGGTTACTTATGTTCTCTTTGTGCAATCAAAAGCTGGAAAAGAAAAATGAGTTTAAGTTGGTGAGCTAACATACTGTATATACACTGCAGTGCAAAAGATCCTTGTTAAGTCTTTTGCTGCAATATTGGGCAGGAATGTCAAGCCTTTATTTGACATTCCAAATTCCATTGCTGCAAAGTTCTAAGGTGTCTTCTGCAAGGGAAGTGGAATTTAGGGACAGTCCAGTTTCTTCCAGAACTCAGCCTCGATGAAACTAGTCACATAAGATCCTGAAATGGACCTACCTATTCATGTTCCCTCAATTGGGCACACTTTTCCACTTGACCTATGCCTGTCAGAAGGCTTCCCCAAGGAATTCATACTACCCTAGGAAATCCACCCAGTATGTGCTCTTGCTAATGCCACGAGAAAGTGCTGAGATTGAATCCAGAACTGATTCTGGGCTACAGCCTCAGAATACAAGGGCATCCCTTTAGAACAGAGATGAGGAGGAATTTCTTTAGCCAGAGGGTAACAAATTTGTGGAATTCATTGCCACAGGCTGTTATAGAGGCCAAGTTACTGGGTATATTTAAAGTGGAGATTGATAGCTTCGAGATTAGTGCTGATTCACTGCTGAGAGGATAATCCATTAAAAATATATAACTCTGATATCATATGCTGATTATTAAGCCAAATCTGCTTCCCTGTTGTGGAAACAGCAAGTTCCATTATTGTAAAGTACTGTGCAAAAGTCTTAGGCACCCTAGACTTTTTTATATGGTTTCAGATGGTATGGTCTCCACAGAGCCCTGATCTCAACATCATCAAGGTTGCCTGGGATTACCTGGAGAGACAGAAGCAAGTGAAACAGCCAAACCTGCAGAACTGTATCAAGTTCTCCAAGATGCTTTGAACAATCTTTAGTCAATTTTCTTATAAAACTGCATGACGAAGTACTGAAGAAAATTGATGCAGTTTTAAAGGCAAAAGGTAGCTACACCAAATTTGATGATTTAGTTGATAAGTTTAGTTTTTTTTTACTGTTTACTGCTCTTTATAGCAATTTTTAGATATTTAGAAACTTTTCATTCCATTATTTTTGAAATCTTCACTTTACAGAAGTTTTTTTATATGTGCCTAAGACTTTTGCACAATACTGCTTATTGCAATGCTCCTTCACCACTCTTTTAGCGAGCACCACTGCCGCCTGTACCATTCATTTCTCTTAGTCTACCCGTGACACAGACAGGCCTGTAGTTCGCTCACCAGTTTTTGCAACATTAAACATATTTAATTTTTAATCTTAACTTCTGCGAAACATCATCAATCTGAAACTTTAGTTTGTTTGGTTTTTTTCCATAGGTGTTGCCTGATTCTGTTTTCAGTATTTTAATCTTTTGTGTTGGTCACTTTTGGAGGACAAACTGATTTAATCTCTAGTAAAAAGGCAGAATTTTGTCTTATTTTGGGTAGCTTCAATGTTGTTGATTTATTTCAAGTCTCTCATTACAGTAAGTCACAGTAAAGTGAAATAAATCCAGATGGTATAATTATCATGCATTTCATGTTTTGCATTTTATCCAAATATTTCCAGACTACAAGTAGCTAAACAGTCCATCTGTGACAACACATTCTGTACACTTAGTTCCAATTAATATTTGCATTTCATCAGAAAAATTACATATAACATTATCATATTTAAAGGAAAATAAAAATAATCTCACTCAACAACACCCCCTAGTGATTGTATTAAATACAATGTCAATATTTCAAAAAAAAAATCACTAGCTGGAGATCACTGTTGGTTCATCTCGATTTTGTTTCTTCATTTTTTGGAAAGGTTAATGAAAATTGGGTATTTTTACATTACAGGAGATCCTATATTCCACTGGGATGAATAAAAAAATCTGCACCAATGGAATGCAATTCAATCTTTAATTTAAACCTGGGCCTACTTTTCATTTACTTTCCACTTACGCAAAGTGAAACTAAATCATGGGCTATAGTAATAATAACTACAGATGAGCTTAATCAGTTCTTTGACAAAATCTCATGTTGGTAGACACATTATGTTTTATCACACCATCTCTGCAAGCATATTTACTTGCCTGGTCTTTATCTCCAGAACCCCACAAACAATTGGGATCAATCAGTATTGTACTTGAGTATTTTGAAACCCATGTATGACGTTTTAAAGCAGAATACATAAAAATGGCTGATATTTATTTGCCTGTACAGAAAGTTATTGGTGGGAAAACTAAAATCCTATTTTCCTTGCAGGCCTTGCGATATTTTGGTTTGTCTTAATAGTTAAGGTCACAAAATATTCAAGCCCTATTTATAATGGATAATTAACAAAAAGTTTATGTTCAGAACAGGGAACTAAAATTCTGGTGAGAGACAACTAGCATTAAAAAAATGATCTCGAGGAAATCTGCAGATGCTGGAAATTCAAGCAACACACACAAAATACTGGTGGAATGCAGCAGGCCAGGCAGCATCTATAGGGAGAAGCACTGTCAACGTTTCGGGCCGAGACCCTTCGTCAGGACTAACTGAAAGGAAAGATAGTAAGAGATTTGAAAGTAGGAGGAGGAGGGGAAAATGTGAAATGATAGGAGAAGACCGGAGGGTGTGGGGTTGAAGCTGAGAGCCAGAAAGGTGATTGGCAAAAGGGATACAGAGCTGGAGAAGGGAAAGGATCATGGGACGGGAGGCCTAGGGACATTAGCTCATAACTGTATTTTAAAATAGACTAACAGATGAAGTTGGCTTTTTATATACTGCTATTATTGAACTATTTTGTTAACATTACGGTGCATCAACAGTACATGGGAATCTGAGTTAGGCAGTACAGTCAAATTTGACATAGTGCTGGTGTTGTTGTACAACCTGCAAATAAGTTTTTGGAGAGAAGATTATGGAGAAGAGTAAGTATCTGAGCTCATTTTGATGACATGACTTCTTAAAATAACTACAGATATCCTTAATGGAGTGTTGCGTGATGGGAGATATGAAAACATGGAAACCAATGATTAGTCTTAAGGATTACAAGTAGACCTGGAAAAGAGACAAAAGAGAATGCAGATGCTGGAAACTGGAGCAAACTAAAAAAATTGCTGGAAGCACTTAGAGAGTCAAGCAACACTGGTAGAGGCAAAAGGATGGTTGGCATTTTTCATCAAGGTAGGCCCTGATGCAGGGTCATGACCCAAAATGTTGACCATCCATTTTACTCCACAAATGTTGCTCGCAGAGTTCTTCCAGCAGTTTACTTTTTGTTAGAAATCAGGAAAAGATCTGGCAACCTTTTGGTGAATGAAGTGTTTAGAAAGAAAACAGTTGTTCTAAATATTTTCAGTACAAGAAATAGCTAAAAGTTAGCTCTTCACTGAACATTATAGAAAGGAACCTCGGTTCAATATAATGAATTGCATGCAATACATTTTTGTCAAATTATTAAGTTCTAATTGAAAATAACCACCAATTCTAAATAACTTGCTTTGCATGCACTTGTCTTGTTTTCCCAAGAAACAGTACTATTAACCTACCTCTTACACCAGTGCAAATTCTAACTGTTGTCAAGGCTCAAGTAATGGAGGATGGATTATTTTAGCTCTTATTATGAGATCATCAAGCATTAAGATACAGCTGGTTCATATGTTAAAACCATCCCTCACATCTGCTTCAGCATAATGTGAGCTCCCTATCAGTAAGGTTTAATATTTCCATTTTATGCCCCAGCCAACTATTTCACTTAGAAGGGTCATGAAAATCCATCAGTGTACTTCACTGAATTTCGGACAGCAATAGGCAGTAGACAAACCTACTTATTAGCTTTACAGGAGAACTTGCACTCGATTGAGATGAATCTTGACCTCCACCCACGCTATTTTTAAATCTTATGATTAAATATTAACTGAATATTTTATCGAATTTCTTGTCAAGCTTTAGTACATTTATGAAATTGAAATCATTTTCAGATAAGGGTTTGAAATATAGCATGTTAAAAGCTGGAAATGTTACTCAGCAAGGTTAATTAAGCAACAACCTATACACAGTGAGCATGTGATTGGCTTATCCTTCCAACCTGCCCTACAAGAGTTCCCCTAGTGTCAGGGTTGAAACTCTTTAGCTACAGAAGGTGGGAAAGCTTCCTAACAGAACACAGCAGAGCTCCAACAAGCCACCCTGTTTATAGCAGAGTTCATTTTACAGATCAGATCACAAACGTCATCTTTATGTGCCATTTGCTCGAACTTTAATGAAATAACCAGTGAAGCACAGCAAGACCTTAATGCCTTTAAAGCGATAAAAGCTGAAAGGACGTCATTGGTAGCTTCATTATCATTTTAAATATAATGTTACATGTTGAGAAGTTCTGAAGTTCACCCAGTGTTTCTTAAATTATGGCAGCATACTAAAAACCTAGATGATACACCTGCTTTTAGGATAAGAACTTTGAGCTGTTCGCAGAGAGATATATGATCTTACAATTTAGTTCTAAATGGAAACTTTCAATCACTCACACTAGGACATCAAATAGACCATTTCTTTTGCAAATAGTTTTCACATTAATCCTTTACTCTCAGATATGGTAACATAAAACAATACAACATTAGATAGATATGAAGAACTAAATTCTGGATCTAACAGCTGTACAAGTGGAAAGACGTTTAATTATTGGTGGAGTGCTCAGCTATTCCAACTGTACCACAGAAAAATAATGGGAAGTCCTAAGATATCAAAAGGGATCTGAGAATGAAAACATACAATAACCATGTGTAAATATTATTATCCAGAAAATTAGTTTATTGTTTTATAACATCAATGAGCTCAATGCCAAGGTTAATGTAGTGTCTTTTTAAGAAAGAACTTGCTTTCCTTTACAATTCTAACTTATACTTTTGTGGAGAATTCAAATCCAGCCAGGATTCTAAAGGCCAGTTCAATGTTCAGAAACAAATTAGATGGAATTCAGTACTTTTCTGTTTCCAATGAGTCAATGAGGATTTAAAAAAAATTAAAGCTCATTTAAGATGTGGCTGGTCACTCCATCATTTGACAAATCAATCACTTCAGCTGCAGGAGGGGAAAATCCGAGAGGCCCCTAGCTCACAACACATGGAAAGAAAGCTTCTCATACAATATCCAAAGGAAAAATAAATTGTTCAGAGACATTCAAGTAATCTTAAGAATAATCTACGTTTATTTCCAACAGGTGCGTCTTCATTTGAAGGTAGTTGAGTGATGGGCGGGTTCTCATGTATTAGTAGTCAACAGAAGAATCAACGTTTGGCCAAAGAACCAGAGTTAAGAAGAATTTTGACTATGAATAAAGCAAGCAGAAGAGTTTAGATGTATTTCAGATCACGTGACCACGATAAAGGTCTTAACATGGATGTTGAAATCACAAAAGATGCGTTAGAAGGAGGTATCAACAGAATGTACGCAGGAAGAGGGCTCTGGTGGAGAGTTTATAACTAAATTAGGGCAACTTTGGAAACATTTCTAAAGGCTAACAAGAGATTTTAATTGGTCGAGTGAAGCAGGAGATGAGATGTAGTGTGGGATGATATCTGGACAGTAGCGTTCAACACAGGATGGACATTATATTGGATGGAGGATGGAATACTGATGACAAAAACACCATAAAAGTTAAGTCTAGAATGTGGCAAAGCACTAGTTTATAACATTACTGGGAAGGAAATGGATATCAAAGAAATTATAATTAAGCTCATCTAAAATTTGAATACAGTTCTTCCAACTTCAAATAGTAGTGGAATGAATCTTTAATGGTACATTTCCTGCTTCCTTTACCATAATTGATTTTGTTGCTTTGACTCTTACCTTCAAGTCAAAAGGCCATTGACTTGGCAATGGATGTTACCATATTCACTCCAACTAAAGTCAAGCTCCAACTGAGTTAATGTTGAAAAGAAACAATGCAACACAATTGAATTTCTTGGCTAATATAAAACATTTTCTTTGCTATTTTACTTAGAAACGATAACCAGAACCTGACCTGTGTGCAAAGTATTCAGGGTAACGTTTGTCTCTATTAAAGCATGCACTTTACAGAGTCAGAATTCTAATTTATATTCCAATCTTTCTACAGAAAACAAAATGTTGATGAATTATTAGTAACTAATTCTTCATAATTAAGAAATAAATTCAGACGCCAATTGCGTAAACAACACTATACAATTAACTACACGATTTTGATTGCAAAATAATAAAAACTTTAGACTTTGCCCATTTTCCAGTTACTTCAGACAATGTTTTAAGTGAAGGATAAATACCTTTGCTTTTACCAGGCAGTGACACAGCAAATGTCTGGGTACCAGCACTCATTTAGTTTCATCCTTTTGCATAAAAGTTGACAGAGATGAGAGATAAAAGTCTGCTAAAATTTGATAAATCTGTACTGTTGCAGTGGAGGTCCAGAATATTGGTGGGGCATTGTGCTTTATCACCAGGCTTTCTTGGTACTGAAGATAATTGAGTAAAGTTAACAGATATAGTTACACAGCAAAAAACCTTGCTGATTCCAAAATGTTAATTCTAACTCCTTATACCCACTACTTCCTAGCACAGGAAAGCTCTATCTTGGCAGAACAAATTGAAAACTGATTAACGTTAATCTTCCAACAGAACCATTTTATAACTGACTTATTAGCCACAAATACTTACCCTTGAATAAATGAAACACTGATCACAGTGATGCAATTTGTGCTGTTCCACCCAAGATAGAAGCACACTGGAGAATATTTTACATCCACAGTTTTTCAGACATTACAAAAGGAACCCAAAGAAATCACAATGTTCTCTGTCAACAAAGGATGGAAGCCAAAAAAAAAATCAGATTCACCTACTTAGAATATTTGCAAACTCTGTCATGGAAGAAGTTACAAGACAGACAGAGGAAAATATTCAAGCAGGTGCTAAATGCCTCCTTGAAGAAATACAACATTCTTACTGTCTCCAGTGGATCTTCAGCCCATGACTACAGAAAAGGAAGGAGGAGTATTGGTATGGTGTGGACAGCCTTAAGTCCATGCATCAAGAGCACAAAGAAGCCCTGCGTAAACAATTGTAGGAGTACATAGCCTCTCAAACTATCCACCTGCCTGCTCAGTCAACCACCAACTGCCCCATCTATGGAAGAACTTATAGTTCCCACATTGACTAAAATGGAAAAGTCATCATGAAAGAATGTTGGCACTGATGCAGCAAGTTACTATTGTGGTGAATCAAAGAAATGGTAATATGATAGTTATACAGTACAGGGACTCTCTGGGTTAAAAAACCCTGATTTATTGAAATCCAATTTTACACAAATTCCCTCATCTATTTTTGAAGTTTCAAGTTTCTGATAATAATAAATAACAAAGTGTTTCATGGCATTCATCAATTACTGGCTTTGGTATATACAGTGGATTACGGTTAATTGGGACAGAAAACTGCTGTCGAACAGTTTCTAACTAGTGACTGTTGCATGCATTTGTGTGGCTGTTACGACACTACGCCGAACTTAGAGCAGACAGTTTTTAAAAAAGCATCAGTTGCATGTGTTTCTGTTCAAAAAGCCCTGATTTTTGTCACTGATAGTTGGCAACAAACAAGCAGTAAGACACTTCAGAACTGTTTTGCTTGCAGTGGATTCAAGCTTTGAGGGTTGGAGATGCCAGAAAAGGCCAGGAATGAAAATGAAACAATTTCACTACTTCAACAAGTTAGGAACCATGAAGAATTTGAAGTAACAACGATCATCTTGAATGTTACAATGAAAATGAGGATTTGCAGGATGCAACCATTGAAAGCAATGTATGAATGTAGCCGATAACTACAGGTGTCTGTGCTGCTTTTGTTCATTTACAATCAGTCCAAAGAGCGTGGCAGTGTACACTGGAAGAATTCCTCCATCGATAACTATTAGGAACAAATACACAGTTTTATAATATGTCATAGTACTGGTAGTGTTCTAATTTGTTCTGTATTTCATTTAAGTACATAAATTGCTACTCAGTTAAATGGTAGTTTGTCTTTTTTATGCCTTTTTACCTATTTCAGCTAATTGGGGCAGCCACTTAATTGGGCCAAAATATATTGGTCTCAAATGTCCTAATTAACTGGAATCCACTGTATTACGTTAGCTTAATAATGGCTATTGTCAGGGTGAATATTCAATGAAATCGAAGATTTATAGCAAATGTATGTAAGGAATTGTGAGATATAGGCAGCCAGAATCTCTTTTTCTCAGGGTAGATGCACTCAGTGTATCCTGTGTAGCTCCTGTACCTAATAAAGTGGCCGTTGAGTGTATGTTCATGCTCTTCTACTGCTGTAGCTCATCCATTTCAAGGTTTGATCTGTTCTGCATTCCGAGATGCTCTTCTGTGCACCACTGTTGTAACTTGGGCTTATTTCAGTTACTATTGCATTCCTGTAAGCTTGAACCAGTCTGGCCATTCTATTCTGACCTCTCCCATTAACAAGACATTTTCATCCACAGCATTGCCACTCCCTGGATATATTTTTATTATTTGTGCCATTCTGTAAACTTCAGAGACTGCTGTGTGAGAAAATCCCAGGAGATCAGCAGTTTTTGAGATACTCAAACCAACAATCATTCCACGATCAAAGTCACTTAGATCACATTTCATCCCCATTCTGATGTTTGGTCTGAACAACAACTGAACCTCTTGACCATGTCAGCATGTTTTTATGCATTGAGCTGCTGTCACATGATTGGCTGATTAGATATTGGCATTAATGAGGTGTCCAGATGTACCTAATAAAGTGGCCACTGAGTGCATGTTGGCTACAAGAGGGCACAGCTTTAAGGTGAGAGGGGAGAAGGGGAAAAGTCTAAACGGGATGTGAAGGATAAGATTTGTTTTAAATATAGAGAGTGGTAAATGCTAGGAATACAATGCCAGAGATGATAGTGGAAGCATATATGAGAGAAACATTGAAGGGGCTTTTAGATAGGTGTTTGAATGTGCAGGAAATGAAGGGATTAGTTTAATTTGACTTTATTCTATAATGGTCTATGTAGGATATGATATCAGTACCTATGGAAAACAAACATTACAGAGAACTCGGCATAGGGACAGTTCTCAGGAACAGAAATTTTACATTAAATGTATACTTACATCAAAATATCGCTCTGAATATCCAATCAGTGCAATGGAAAGAACCAAATATTTTCATCTAAGAACTTCACAATTTAGATTCCTCAACTCCACTCATACACTATGGAATGCAACTAAACTGCAAATTCAGTTTGTTAGATATATAATATGTGCTGCAACCCTCATTATTTTTAAACCATTCTTTGATTATTTATGGTCTTCCTTCCAAATTATATTAACTTCTGCAAACTATGTGCATGCATAAACACAACTTTTCCATTAAAGCAAGCTTCAGAAAGAAACAAACTGAATTCAAACTGTTAGAGTGCAACCTCCAGCAATCCAAAGTGTACTTCTATCGGACTGAAAGACGGAAGGAGGTGCTGAACACGCCAACTGCATTAATATTACAGTTAGATCCACAAGTTTGCAGACTGTGATTAAGCAAGATGAGCCATCTCCAAGAGGCTAAAATACAAGTTACTGCTTGTCATCCCATCACTCAAAAGAAATGACAATCAGCTCTCCAATTCGATGTTCTTTCAATCTGGAACGTTATCTATAAAGTCAAAAACAGGTTGCTCTGTTATTCTACAAAGTCCTACAGAGACAAAAATGATGTGGACTGCTGTCATCAAAGCCCATGGCTTTATGCTTTAATCTTTATTAATGGTATAATGATCAACCTCAAACTTCTTAGAAATACGTGATATAAATTCATATTACCTTGTCAGTAGCTGGAGATGACCACAACATATTCAGTCTTAAATTATAGAAAAGGATTTGTGCCTGAACTCCTATGATATGGTATCCTGTGACCTGGAAAATCCCATGTCCCAGAAAGGAGTTGGAGCAGGACTCCCAGAACTATTTTGTTGGTAGTCTCACTGCCTCCTCAAAGTTTAAGTACACATTTTCAGGGAATCAAAAATTGCCACCTAAGAATCAGGTTAGAGGTGAGATTCGGAAATTGTGGATGGCTGACAGATCTAGAGTCAACCAAGGTTTGAGCTGTATGTCACTGGTACAGTGGGAAGAAGGACTGGGGGCTTTTTCTTGGGTGGGCAAGGGTGGTGGTAGTCAGAAGGATCTGTCAAAGGAAAGCTGGGATTGTGTGGGTGATTGGTCAAGGATTGGGACAATAATCAGATACATGACAAAAGTGGGAATGGCGGGGTAGGAGGAATAAAGAGTGCTGGAGACTGAGGGCTACATCCTAGAGTAATAGAATCATGGGGGTCAGTTGGTTAGTGGGAGGGTTGATCAACAACATGGGTTACTGTAGGGTAGAGGTAGGGTGGAGGACACAAGGTAAATAAGAGACCTCAGTCTAGTGTTATCCTGGGAAAACCTATTTGTTTCAATGACTGTGCTCCCACATCAAAGCAATCCAAGCTTTTTCACAATGTTTTCAAAAGAGTATTGAAAGGGATGACACTAATACTTGCTGCCCTAGAACATAAATCATGATGGCGGGCAAGGATGAATCAAGGCTTGAATGGCCTGGTCAATTTCTCAGAAACACAAAACACCACAAAGTGATAACTGCAGCATTTCACACCCCAGAAATGTCAATGTTCAACTGGAAAATTGATAAAAACAGTATTATATAACTGAACCTCGTCATATTTCTGTGAACACTGTGACATTTCCTATTTTGTTCTATACAAATGGTAATCCTAATTGTTATAGTGCAGCATTTGTGGAAGAATATAGAACACAGAACATAGAAATTTACAACACATTACAGGTCCTTCGGCCCACTATGTTGTGCTGATCATGTAACCTACTCTAGAGACTGCCTAGAATTTCCCTAGCAAATAGCCCTCTATTTTCCTAAGCTCCAGGTACCTATCTAAGAGGCTCTCAAAAGACCCTATTGCATCCGCAAAGATTCTATTGTATCCACATAGGTCCTGACTTGAAACATTGATAATTCTTTTCTTCCCACAGATGCTGCTTGACCCACTGAGTTCCTCCAGCAGATTGTGAAGGCACTGTTGCTTCGTCTATCTATTGTCATATTCAAACCTTCTCAACATAATTGTTCAGGCAGTAAGAGACTAGATTTCACATCCCTCCATCTCACAAATACGACGAACATCTTTGAAACTTTGAATAAAACAGGAGCCAACTTGCACACAGTAGATCCCACAAACCCAATGAGCGAAGAGTAGGCCATTAATTAGCTTTGTTTGGCCTTTTTGAAAGGGGAATGTTTCCTGTCCACAGTGACTGTTACTTAACAAGACAGTAGATTTACCGTACATCTCCTAAAACACTACATGCAGCGGCAACACATGAATGATAGAGCTTCACGTACAGACAGTGTAGTGCTCTCGGAAAATCCCAGGCCTGAGTCTGAGCTTACCTGGCCCTGCACCCTGACACTCAGAACCACGGGACCTGATGTCCAGAAAGCTGCCGTTCAAGCAGTCTGAGTGCACTGTCTAACATCCCGGATCACTGATGTGGAAGTTTTTCACTGTATTTTGGTACATGTGACAATAATAAGCCAATACCAATGACCCAAAAGAAGGGCTGGGATGCCCACTTCTATGAAGAATTCCACTGTATTGACAAGTGGCCAATAAGGAGATTGAACACGCTGACTTCAGTTCTTTGCGGAAATGGGACCCGCTCACGGGTCCCCACGATCGGCCACTTTTCGATATGCCAAGGATGCCGGATTTTCATGGCCCTGGAAGTGGGCGGACTCGAGGCCAGTGCCACCGCATGGGAGACGGAAGATCGTAAGCAGTGAACTGGCTGCTGTTCTTTGGGCACAGAGCTCAGAAAAAATGACACAACAGACTTCTAACACCATAAATCAGTGAGTTGTTTTGTTATGTCTCCCCTCCTGCTGTGAAATGGGGACACCTCTTTTTCCCTTATTAGGGAGAGAGAGAGGGAGAGAGAGAGGGAGAGAGAGGGAGGGAGAGAGAGGGAGAGAGAGGGAGAGAGAGAGAGAGAGAGTGAGAGAGAGAGAGAGAGAGAGAGAGAGAGAGAGAGAGAGAGAGAGAGAGAGAGAGAGAGAGAGAGAGAGAGAGAGAGAGAGAGAGAGAGAGAGAGAGAGAGAGAGAGAGAGAGAGAGCCTGTGGTATATTGAATTACTGGGTGAATGAGTAGTCTTTGGGGCACTGTGAGTCTGTGTCTTTATTGATACTTTGCTACATGTTTGAGTGCTCGGTGGGGGGTGCTGTAGATGCTTTTGTTGCTGGTGGGGGGGCCATTGCTTTGCTGCTGCTTATGCATAGGAGGGGGAGGGGGGCTTTGGGGTTCTGACATCTAAGTGTCATTCGTTCTTTGGGGCACTCTGCTGTTTCTGTGGATGTCAGTGAGGAAAAAGCATTTCAGGATGTATACTGTATACATTTCTCTGACATTAAATGTACCGATTGAAATAGCCAGTTTGCTTATCTTCCAATAAGAAAAGTCCATTAGTAATTACAGAAGTAACTAGAGCATGCAATGCCCCAGAATTAGAAAATGTCTTCAGGTCAAAGAATGGACTTTACATACTGAACGCTATCAGTCCTTTGTTTTGATAGGGGATCTTTGTTTAGACATTTTGTTGAATTTAACAGTTGAATATTGAACAAGCAATTCTTGTGCCTTCAGTTTTGGGCACACACAGTGTGCTAATAATGTACAGTATCTTTTCATAGAGTTTACCAATAAAAGTTTCTTTCATTCTGATCTGGACATTCTTGTCTATAGCACACATTCTTCCCTAGGGGAAGGGAAACTGAGAAACTATGTTCTGATAAAGCCAGATGCAGATCATTATGTGGCTTTATTTGAGCAGATTCATTTAGTTTCAGTATTACAATTGATCTTTACGTGACAAAAGTAACAGACTTCCTTTACTTTTGCAGATCAATGTGTGCTCTTACTCAATGCACAATGTCACACTGTCTCCTTCTGCATTTCACTAAGAATGCATCCACTTGTAGTTTGGGGTTCAGAAAGCAAATTGACAGGGCAGCTGTAACTCAGTCATTTAATATTCTTCTCCCTAGTCTATGTATAGTCAGATGCCCATCAGACAGTTCTAACTAGAACAGATTGAGAAATCTCACAAAGTAACACTCCATGACTAACAAACTCACCGGCATTTGTAGGGGGCCTGCTACAGCAAGAAGCAAAGCTCAAGGGAAGAAGGTGACGCTGTTCATTATTCTGGAGGTGGCAGATTTGCAGGCAAAATTCAAAATAGGTGATGTCAGGCTCATGTTCAAACATTCACTTATCTGCAGAAAACTGATTAGCAGTGCACCTGTTGCAGAGGATCGTTTCTGAAAAAAACTTCATGGATTCAATTCCACAGTCTAGAAACTGGTCAATAGCCATTATACTGGGGAGAATCCACACAACTTCCAAAGATCTTGAAAAACTTGGCGAGAATTCATCTATTTGTCAAAGAGTATATTTCAAAAGGAATTAAAATCATGCAATCCACAGTTCCTACCAATTTTCTGCAGACAATGATGCATTTGTTGGATGACATTGCCTGCACATTTAGTACATTGAGGAAAACAAATAGATTCTGCAAAAATGATAAATATTCTTCAATTTCATCATTAATACTATCCTCATTAAACTGGATACAAAATTAGTCATGAGCAAATTGACCGGGAGGTTACACACACATTCACATCACTGGGTCTCTGGCACTGGAGGCTCAGAAGGGAAGAGGGGAGAAGAGAGCGGACTCCACAGTTAGAGGAGTAGACACGAGATTCTATGGCCATGATAAGGACACCTGGGTGGTATGTTACTTCCCTGGTGCCAGGGTCGGGGCTGTCTCAGATCAGGTCCATGACATTCTAAAGGCAGAGGGTGAGCAGCCAGAAGTCTTGGCACATACTGACGTCAATGACACAGGTAGGAAAAGCAAGGAGGCCATGAAGCGAGAACTTAGGGAGCTAGGTAGAAAGCTGAAAAGCAAGCTAGCAATCACTGGATTGCTGCCTGTGCCACACACCAATGAGGGGAGGAACAGGATGATTTGGCAGATGAATGTGTGGCTGAGAAACTGGAGCAGGGGCAGGGTTTTAGATTTCTGGATCATTGGGATCTTTGCTGGGGAAGGTACAACCTGTACAAAAAGGATGAGTTACACCTGAACCCAAGAGGGGCCAGTATGCTTTCCAGCATGTTTGCTGGGGAGGGTTTAAACTAATTCGGCAAGGGGGTGGGAACCGGAATGATAGGGCTGAGGATAGGGTTGTTGGTTTACAAGCAGAGGCAATGTGTAGTGATACTGTCAGGAAGGACAGGCAGATGATAGGGCAACATTGCAGACAGTGAGATGAAAGGTAAAAGGGTGATGGATAGAGGACTTAAGGTGTTTTATTTGAATGCACGCAGTATGTGGAATAAAGAAGATGATCTTGTAGAGCAATTAGAGAATGGCAGGTGTGACTTCATGGGCATCACTGAGTTGTGACTGCAAGAAGAGTATTATCAGGTGTGTAGCATCCAAGGACACACATTGTATTGCAAGGACAGGCAGCTAGGCAGAGGGTTGGGGTGGCTCCAATGATTTAAAAATAATGAAATCAAATTGTGAGAAAGAGGTGACATAGGATTGGAAGATGGAGAATCCTTGTGGGTAGAGTTAAGAAACAACAAGGGGGAAAAGACCCTGATGGGAGTTATACACAGGCCTCCAAACAGCAGCCAGGATATGGGCTACAACTTAAAATGGGAGATAGAAAAGGCATGTCAAAAGGGCAATGTTGCGATAGTCATGGAGGATTTCAATACACAGGTTGATTGGGAAAATCAGGTTGGTGCTGGATCCCAAGAGAGGATTTGCAGAATGCCTACAAGATAGCATTTTAGAGCAGCTTGCGGCTGAGTCCACTATGGGATCAGCTATGCTGAGTGTTGGGTAATGAACTGGATTTTATTAGGGAGCTTAAGGTAAACAACCCCGAAGGAGGCAGTGATCAGAATGTGATAAAATTCTCTCTGCAACTTGTGAGGGAGAAGCTAAAGTCAGATGTTCAAGTGGAGTAAAGGGAATTAAAAGGGAAGCATGGGAGGGGAGCTGGCTAGTTAATTGGAAGGGGTGATGGCAGAGCACAAATGTCTGGAGTTTCTGGAAGCAATTTGGAAGGTACAGGATAGAAACATCCCAAAGGTGAAGAAGTATTCTTAAGGTAGGATGACGTGACTGTGGCTGACAAGAGAAGTCAAAGACAGCATAAAAGCAAAAGTGAGGGCATATAATATGGCAAAAGTTAGTGGGAACTTAGAGGATTGGAAGGATGGTGAATGAACTAAATAAGTATTTTGCATCAGTTTTCACTGTGGAAGACACCAGCAGTATTCCAGAAGATTGAGGGTGTCAGGGGGCAGAAGTGAGTGCAGTTGCTATTAGAGGGGAGAAGATCATTGGGAAACTGAAAGACCTGAAGGTTGATAAGCCACCTGGACCAGATGGTGTACACCCTGGGGTTCTGAAAGAGGTGGCTGAAGAGATTGTGGAGGCATTAGTAATGATCTTTCAAGAATTACCAGATTCTGAAATGGTTCCAGAGGACTGGAAAATTGCAAGTGTCACTCCACTCTTCAAAGAAGGGAGGTTAAGTAGAAGAAGGGAAATTATCAGCCAGTAAGTCTGACCTCAGTAGTTGGAAAGGTGCTGGAGTCAATTGTTAAGGATGTGGCTTTGGGGTACTTGGAAGCTCATGATAAAATAGACCATAGTCAGCATGGTTTCCTCAAGGGAAAATCTGTTGTAATTCTTTGAAGAAATTGCAAGCAGGATAGACAAAGGAGAATCTGGAGATATTGTGTACTTGGGTTTTCAGAAGACCTTTGACAATGTGCTGTACATGAGGCTGATTAACAAAATAAGACCATAAGACATAGGAGTAGAATTAGGCTATCTGGCCCATCGAGTCTGCTCCACCATTCAATCATAGCTGACCCTTTTTTTCTATCTCCTCCTCAACCCCAGTTCCTGGTCTTCTTCACATAACCTTTGATCCCATGTCCAATCAAAAACCTATCAATCTCCATCTTAAATACACCCAACGACCCGGCCTCCACAGCTGCATGTGGCAACAAATTCCACAAATTCACCACCCTTTGGCTAAAGAAATTTCTCTGCATCTCTGTTTTGAAAGGGTGCCCCTCTATCCTGAGGCTATGCCTTCTTGTCCTAGACTCTCCCACCATGGGAAGCATCCCTTCCACATCTACTCTGTCTAGGCCTTTCAACATTCAAAAGGTTTCAATCAGATCCCCCCTCATCCTTCTAAATTCCAGTGAGTACAGACCCAGAGCCACCAAATGTTCCTCGTATGATAACCCTTTCATTCCTGAAATCATCCTTGTGAATCTCCACTGAACTCTCTCCAATGCCAGCACTTAGTTTCTAAAATGAGGGGCCCAAAACTGTTCACAATACTCAAGGTGAGGCCTCACCAATGCCTTATAAAGCCTCAGCAATACATCCTTATTCTTATTTCTAGTCCTCTTGAAATGAATGCATTTGCCTTCCTCACCACTGACTCAACCCACAAGTTAACCTTCAGGGTGTTTGGAACAAGGACTGCCAAGTTCCTCTGCCTCTCAGATTCCTGGATTTTCCCATTTAGAAAATATACCACACATTTATTTTTACTACCAAAGTGCATGACCATGCATTTTCCAACATTGTATTTCATTTGTCACCTTCTCACCCATTCTCCTAACCTGTCTAAGTCCTTCTGCATTCTACCTGTTTTCTCAAAATTACCTGCCCCTCCAATCTTCATATCATCTGCAAACTTGGTAACAAAGCATCTATTGCATCATCTAAATCATTGATATATAGCATAAAAAGAAGTGGTCCCAACACTGACCCCTGCGGAATGCCATTAGTCACTGGCAGCCCAGCAGAAAAGGATCCTTTTATTCTCACTCGCTGCCTCCTACCAATCAACCAATGCCCTAACATGTTAGTAACTTTCCTATAATACCATGGGCTCTTAAATTGGTAAGCAGTCTCATGTGTGGCACCTTGTCAAGGGCCTTCTAAAAGTCCAAATATCAACATCCACCTGCATCCCCTTTACCTATCCTACTTGTAATCTTCTCAAAGAATTTCAACAGGTTTGTCAGACAGGATTTTCCCTGAAGGAAACCATGCTGACTGTGTACTATCTTGTACTGTGTCACCAAGTACTCCATCACTTCATCCTTAACAATCGACTCCAACATCTTCCCAACCACTGAGGTCAGGCTAACTGGTCTATAATTTCCTTTCTGCTGCCTTCCTCCTTTCTTAAAGAATGGAGTAACATTTGCAATTTTCCAGTCCGCTGGCACCATGCCAGAGTCCAATGATTTTTGGAAGATCATTTCTAATGCTACCACAATTCCTAACGCTGCTTCTTTCAGAACCCTAGGGTGCAGTTCCTCTGGTCCAGGTGACTTATGCACCTTTAGGTCTTTCAGCTTTTTGAGCACCTTCTCTCTTGTAACAGAAACTGCACCCCATTTCTCTTCCTTCACACACTACAACATCAGGCAGACTGCTAGTGTCTTCCACAGTGAAAACTGATGTAAAATACTCATTTAGTTCATCAGCCATCTCTTCGTCCCCCGTTATTATTTCTCCTGCCACATTTTTTAGCAGTCCTATATCCACTCACATTTCTCTTTTATTTTTACCATACTTGAAAAAACTTTTCCTATCCGCTTTGATATTATTTGCTAGCTTGCTTTCACATTTAATCTTTTCCCTTCTAATGATTTTTATTTGCTCTCTGTAGGTTTTTAAAAACTTCCCAATCCTCTAACTTCCCACTAATTTTTGCTTTATTGTATGCCCTTACTTATGCTTTTACAATAGCTTTGACTTCCCTTGTCAGCCATGGTTGTACTATTTTACCATTTTGAGTATTTCTCTATCTTTGAAATACACATGTCCTGCACCTTCCTCATTTTCCCCAGAAACACACGCCATTACTGCTCTGCTGACATCCCTGCAAGCAGCTCCTTCCAATTTACTTTGGCCAACTCCTCTCTCACACCAATGTAATTTCCCTTACTCCACTGAAATACTGCTACATCAGACTTTACTTTCTCCCTATCAAATTTCAAGTTGAACACAATCATATTGTGATTGCTGGTTCCTAATGATTCTTTTACCTTAAGCTCCCTAATCGCCTCCAGTTCATTACATAACACCCAATCCAGTATAGCTGATCCCCTAGTAGGCTCAATGACAAACTGCTCTAAAAAGCCATCTCTTAGGCATTCAACAAACTCACTCTCTTGAGATCCATTACCAACCTGATTTTCCCAATTGACCTGCATGTTAAAATCTCCCATGACTACCATAACATTGCCCTTTTGCCTCGCCTTTTTTATTTCCTGCTGTAACCTGTGGTCCACCTCCCAGCCATTGTTGGGAGGCCTGTATATAACTGCCATCAACGTTCTTTTACCCCAGCAGTTTCTTAACTCAACCCTCAAGGATTCAATATCTTCCAATCCTATGTCACAGCTTTCTACTGATTTGATGCCATTCTTTACTAGTAGAGCCACACCACCCCCTCTGGCTACCTTCCTATCCCTCCGATATAATGTGTAACCTTGGACATTCAGTTCCCAACTACAACCATCCTTCAGCCACAATTCAGTGATGGTCGCAACATCTTACCTGGCAATCTGTAATATTGCAACAAGATCATCCACCTTATTTTTTTACTACACACATTTAGATACAACACCTTGAGTACCGTATTTGCTGTCCTTTCTGACTCTGCATCCCTAATAATTTGATACTCAGCCTGTTGGCTGCAACTAAGTCCCATCACCTCCCTGCCCTTCCTGACAGTCTGACTGCACGCCATCTTTACTTTTTTACCATCCGTCCTATCCTGAGTCCCTTCACTCCGGTTCCCACCCCCCACCTCCCAAGTTTGTTTAAACCCTCTCCACAGCTCAAACAAACCTGCCTGCGAGAATATTGCTCCCCCTCAGGTTCAGGTACAACCTGTCACTTCTGTACAGGTCATACCTCCCCAGAACAGATCCCAATGATTCAAGAACCTGAAGCCCTGCCCCCTGCACCAGCTTCTCAACCACACATTTATCTGCCAAATCATCCTGTTTCTATGCGTGGCACAGGCAGCAATCCAGAAATTACTATCTGGGAGCTCCTGCTTCTCAGCTTTCTACCTAGCTCTCTAAATTCTCTTTTCAGGACCTCATTGCATTTCCTTCCTATGTCATTGGTACCAATATGTAGCAAGATGTCCAGCTGCTCCCCCTCCCGCTCCAAAATGTTGTGCACACAATATGAGACGGCCCTGACCCTGGCACCTGGGAGGCACATGATAAACTCAATCCCTTTTGCAATGAAGGCCAATCAGCCATTTGCCTTTCTAACCAATTGCTACCTCTGCCTGCTGATATTTTTCATTTCATGCTCAAGATCACCTCAATCCCTCGATACTGCAGTCATCTACCATCTTCCGTTATTTAGGTAATAAACTGCCTTTAGATAGAGTCAAGGATAGCTCCTGTTACAATGTTACAAGACTCTTGAATGAACCTCTTACATAATAAACTTAATCTCTCAATCTGCTTCGTCTAGGACTTTGCACTTTATTTGTCTAGTTGCCCCGTACTTTGTCCGTAACTGTAATACTATATTCTGCATTCTGCTTTGTTTTTTGTCCCTTTTGTGCTACGAGGGGTGATTGATAAGTTTGTGGCCTAAGGTAGGAGGAGTTGAGTTATTAACTTCAAACTTTCTGCATTATCACTCAAAGAGTTGAACTGCACGTAACGAGAGCAATATAACTCATCTCCTTCTACCTTAGGCCATGAACAACAATCACCCTTGCTGTGAACACTTTCTGGAGGCCCAAGATCTGTATGCTCCACGACCACTGGACTAAGTGTGTAAATGTAGGAAGAGACTATTCTGAAAAATAAATGTGCTAGGTTTTCTAAAATTGACTCCTTCTATCTTAGGCCACAAACTTATCAATCACCCCTCGTATCTCAATGTACTTATGTATGGATTGCATGGCAAATTTTCTCCCACTATCAGGAACCACAAAGATTTGATATAAATGGAAAAGCTGGAAATACAACCTGTCCACTTTCAGGGAACTATGGATTTGAACCCTAAAGTGATTCTGTCCATCAGTGTTCCTTAGTGCCTGACCATTTACTGCTTATATCCTATCCTTGCTTGAATTCCCAAAATACATCACTTTATGTTTTTTCAGGATTAAATTTCATCTGCCAATCTTCTCCCCAACTTATTATCTGACCTGACCTGTTGTAGTCTTTCCCATTACATGTTATTAAAAATGAGTTAGAAATACTTACTGATGCCCAGATATAACCAAGTGATGTCGGAATCAAAAAGATTCCAAAATATATTTACAATAAACATTTGACAATAGAACTGTGCATGCAAGTTGCATTATACTTTTGTCTCTAAAAGTTATTGAAATATTATGGGCGGTATGAGAAAAACTGATAGTTTTAACTCTCAGAGCTCTCTCCTACAATTTTAAACGAGCTTGTTTCATTCTTTTCAAGATTAATTTATATCTCAGGATGAAACGGAAAGTGAAACTACATTGAGATGTTTGCTGTTTTCTGACCTACTAGCACATGGCAATATGCTTGTTAAAGAAACACAATAAAGTGAGTCTCTTAGTAGGTATTCTCATTGCACCAAAGCACATAATTTGAACATTGATTAAATGTCAGCATAAAATGTTCAACATGAAGTGAAGACTGAAGTCATAACATGTAGTCAAGATTAAAATAAAGGCAACACCACAAAGATTTGACATAAATGGAAAAGCTGGATACTTAATCCATTATTATCTGCAGCAGATGGAATGCTGATCTTGAATTCAATTTTGGATCGGAGTCCATTAGTGATTTCAATTTGTTTCTGCAAAGATTCAGTTGATTGCAATTCATCTTTTTTAAAAACATATTTCAAGGTTTGATCTACAATTACAAAGTTACAAACAAGGTCCCCAATTATTGTCAACTGAGATTGCAGTAATTAATTCTCCTAAGCATTTGTATATAACTATAAATAAGGAAATAGATTTGAACTTGTCATTTAGACTTCATAACCAGAAAGTATATACCATCTAATAAAGATGAGCTTCAATTCCTTACTATTTCCTTGCAACTACAGTTTTAGGAACTGCACTCACATTAACTGTTCATTTTGTGAGGCATGGCCTGCACATTCAGTCTTTTTTACAAGATGGAATTAGGAACGTATTGAAATTCAGAAATGGTTTCAGGCTTTTCATTTTTCCCCACGGTTATGGTGTGCCATTGATTGTAAGCTTACATCTTACTACTTTTCAAATTCCAACAAAACTGACTGTTGAAAAGTTTAATTTACAGTAAATAAGATTTAAATCTATACAACCCAATGAGCTGTTATACAGAAAATAAATACAAGAGTTAATTATTCTTCATTAGCATTATTTTCCAGATTAATCCTTGCCTTACATTTAATGCACTGGGTAACAATAAAGAAATATCTTGAATCACAAATGAAATTCAAGCCCTTTTATTTGTACAAAGTCAGTAGAGATTAAAAAAACATATACCTTTGATATAGGCAAGAGCATGTTTGCCAATAAATATCTGGTCCATCACCTCAAACATAGGAGTCACTTTCAAGCTTGCATGCATTCTGAACCATTCACAAATACTAGTAAATTCCCACATACTAAAATTTTCAAATTTGTCATTGGCAAATGTAGAGAATATGACTCAAGCAGCTACAACCTGAATTTGCAATTATAATGGAAACAACTGTTCAAAATGCACTTACAGAAATTTTGATTTGATATAATTTCTTTGCGATTTCCTAGATCTTTAGAATTGCTACAAACACTATTTCACATCCCCTTGAAGTAATTTATTTTTATGTGACTTTCTTAACATTCATTTCTTCTCAGTAACCAGCATTTTCATTCCCTTGAGGTTTTTGTATGCAAAGCAGCACTACTTGACAGCCAAATTGTACTAAACAGGGTAAGCTGCTGCAAAAACATATAATTATCATAATCTTTCAAAACCATGAATTTACAAAAATTGTGGGTTCATAGACTGGTGCAGGGCAAAAATATCAAACACTCTTCTGATCCTAAAAGCCATAGATGTCACACCATTTTGAAATGCAATTCCACTGGCATACCTGCTTATAAAAATCGGTGGAAATGCAAGCATCTGCACTGTTCTTCCTGCAATCAATATTTCATTTACATTTATTAATTTACTGTCAAAATAACACCAAGGCTCTCAGTTCTCCTCCTCATTTATGCACAACATCCTCAGGAAATTTAGGTGAGAGGAGTTGAGTAAATCAGGAGGTGATGTGAATCCAAGATGCAAAGCTCAGATATAACCTTTACAAAATCAGCATCTGGGTAGTTCTCAGATTCACAACTGTAAGTCATTGAAAGGAGTCGTCTTTGCCATGTTCAGCCACAACTCTCCATGAAAAGTTGGGGCTTTTTTGATCCACTCTGACTGCCCTTTCATATAATGTACTAAATCTAAAACAGATCTCTGATATACTAGAAACATGAACTTTACAATTCAACACGAGTGAATCTGCAGATGCTGGAAATAAATAAAAACACAAAATGCTGGCAGAACTCAGCAGGCCAGACAGCATCTATGGGAGGAGGTAGTGACGATGTTTCGGGTCGAAACCCTTCATGATGAACTACCTCCTCCCATAGATGCTGTCTGGCCTGCTAAGTTCTGCCAGCATTTTGTGTTTTTATTAACTTTACAAATCAGTTGCCCCCAATCCTTCCTTTTCTAACTGTTGCTAAAAGTATTTTTGTTTTGCTTTAGCCAAGATTCCTTTGCTTTCTCTGGGTTGATCAGTTGTGTAGCTGGCCAGCAGAACCAAAGACTCAGGTTCAATCACTGTCTCATTGAGTTAGCACACTCTCCTTGTGACTGTATGTGTGTTCCCTGAGTACACCAGTTTCTTTCTGTCCCATGTTAAAAACAAGTGCTAGCTGATAGCTTACCGATGCATTGTAAATTATCCCAAGTGTGTAGGTGAGTGGTGGGGGTGTGTGTAGAATTAGTATAAAAGGTGTTGATGGTGGGCTGAAGGGCCTGTTTTTGTGCATTCCCTCTTCACACATTATGACTCTAATAATGAAAGAGAGGTGGGGTTGAGAAGGATGAGACATAAAAAAGTTCCTGTGCTGGGCTGTTCTATGTTCTATGTTCAAAAGTTACACAAAGATTTCCTCAATTACTTTCTAACCTGTTTAGTCAATACCCTTAAACCTGCACCCACTGGTTTTAGATGCTTCCAACTGAGGAAGATTTCCCACTCTCCAACCTACCTATGCTGCTCATAATTTTGTACATACCTGCAGGATAAGTACAGTATTTTAATACGAAGTCCCTAACATTGGAAGGTATAGCAAAAAGACTAATGGAGGAGCAAGGCACACTGAATGGCAATTCTCAGGCTTCCATTCAGCTGCACCAAAGCAGACACTGGAAGTTGCTACCTGATGAATTCCATGATAATCGAGAGCACTGATGCCATCAACATTACAGTGAACACAAATTCCAGGCTACCGTCAGCCTCTTTCCCTGCGCCAATACCCTCATTATGTTTTGATTTGGACAGTACAGGTCCTCCTAAAATTACAAGCAGCCAAATGACGTGCAGTGTGTGCATACAAACGAGCGTTTGAGAGAACACCAGGATGAATTTGCTAGCTGCTGCGGGACTGCCAACTGGAAACTCAGCTTGCGGCCTCACTTCCAACTTGCAAACTGGCAGCTTTACAAACAGGTCACAGGAACAGAATCCAACAGTAACCTAGAAAGGACAGTAGTAGGGAAAACAATGTAGACTTAATCTGAAATCTGGATTAACTCAAACATCCACCACACAAATGGTACTACGTGAGCCATGGGACATGAAGATTAGAAAACAAAGACAGGGGAATGCAACTGTGGTTCTGGAGAGTCAGGGAAAAGGAGTAATCTGTGGTAAATGCAGGGAGAAGTGTGGTTGATGGTACTGTAAACCAAAAGGGTCCTTATTCATTAAAATGCTGCCACTGTGCTAAATTTGTTTAAATGTTAAAGTGCTAAAATAGTTGTTATACTGGCAGGGAAAGCTTGTTATAAAAAAACACTTTTTCATTACACAGAATAAAAAACACAAAATGCTGGCAGAACTCAGCAGGCCAGACAGGATCTATGGGAGGAGGTAATAATGATGTTTCGGGCTGAAACCCTTCATCAGGAGATTCACTCGTGTTGCCTTTCATTACACAGACCGTGGTTGATATCTGGAACACACTGCCAGTGGAGGTGGTGGAATCAGACACAATTAGTACATTTTAAAAGCATTTAAACAGACACTAATTGGCAAGGTAAAGAAAGATGCAGTCTTAATGCAGGTGTAATGGCTTCTCTATAACGTTAACTGCTAAGGCTAAAGTAATGGCTTCTCCGTAATGTTAACTGCTGAGGTAATGGCTTTTCTGTAGCCGCGATGTTTGGGTTATAACTAGAGATAACGGGTGGCTAACCAATGGAGAGAAATGTTGTTCTTTCTTGTATGTCTGGGAGCAGGGTTTTCCGTGGTAGAGGAGAAGTGAAGAAGAAGGAAGAGTGCGGAGAGCGCTCGGTGATTACCGGATGGCGTATACAGGAATTCAAGGGTTCGGAGGTCGGCAACGTTTCAGCGGAGGTTGATTTATGGAGGAATACCTGAGGCGTGAACGCCAACGATTTTTGTGCACGAGCTATTTAATAAAAGTGGCACTTCTTTTCTTTTATTTTTTTTGTCTACTAACCACATAGCAAAGTAAGAGATATAAAGTGTAATCATTTAATTGCATATTGTGTACTGCCTGATATTTTGCGTTGGGGATTTGTACTAGGGTATATTACTCAGCATCCACCCAAACTTGAATACCCTGTTTGGCAGGGCCAAAAGCTGATTCCCCTGGATGGACGTGAGTGGCAAGCCAGTTGGCTACATTTGTGGTGGCTACATCCGGGACTTGATTCCGTTGGATGCTGTGTGATCACCCTGTTTAAATTAGTGCTGTTACGGATGCAGCTGGGTTCAAGCACTGGTGTGTATCTGAACGTCTACCAATAATTAATGTGTGCGGGTTGAGCGGGGTAGATATTCGTACCCCAGATGAATTGTTAATTTGACAGATGTGTATGGTTAAAGCTGTCAGCAAGGTTGAAATCATATCGCGAAGAATACTGCAAGTCGTGTATTCGATGCATACGGCAGAAAACACTGTCTACGTGGGCAGCTCCCTTGTCCCACTTGCAGAGTGTGGGGCCCCTGGACCTGGTGTGTATGGATTTCCTGTCAATAGAACCCAATGCCAGCAACATTTCGAATGTCTTAGTCATCACGGACCACTACACCAGGTATACATGGGCTTTCCCTACCAAGGACCAGAGGGCAACTACGGTGGCAAAAGTGTTATGGGAGAAGTATGTCGTGCATTATGGCCTTCCCAGGTGGATACGTAGTGACCAGGGACGGGACTTTGAGAGTAAGCTCATCTATGAGTTACTGGACATGCTGGGAGTTGAGAAGTCAAGGACCACGCCCTCTCAGAGAGGTTTAATCGGATGTTGCTAGACATGCTCGGGACTCTGGAGATCAGCAAGAAGAGCCGGTGCAGTCAACACGTTGGGCATCTGGTTCGCAGTTAGAACTCTACATGAAACAAAGCTACTGGCTACTCACCATATTATCTGATGTTTGGGTGCGAGGTGAGGTTGCCCACTGACCTTTGTTTTGGGACTGACGAGGGTGACTTACCCCCGAAGCCTTATCTGAAGTAAGTGTCTGACATGAGGAGGGAGCTGAAAAGGGCTTATGAATTGTCTGGGGTCGCGGCCAGAAAGCAGAATTGTGGAAATAAGAGGAGGTATGATCAGAAAGTGAGGTTCTCCCAACTCCTGCCGGGAGACCGAGTCCTCATAAGGAATATGGGGCTACCTGGAAAGCACAAGATGGCTGACCGCTGGGCAGCCACTCCCTATGTGGTGGAGAGTCAGATGCCAAACGTACTGGTTTTCCGGGTGAGACCAGAGGAGGGGAAGGGTCCTATCAAGATTCCCCATCGGAACCACCTGCTGCCCCTGGGACAAGAGGTGCAGGTAGATCCAGAGCCCAACTTCGAGCCTACACCTAGTAAGAGGACATTGCAAAAACGCGGGGCGACTGCGGGGCCCCCAGCCGGAGAGGCTGGGCCAGGCCCCACCCATGAGAGGGATACTGATTCAGAGGATGAGGACCTGGATGTGTGGTACATGCTGCCTTTCACTAACAATCGGTGGGGAGTTAGTGGGGAGGCAGAGACCCTTGGCCCTTCTCCCACTGAGCCAGGTGAACTGGGGGTGCCAACTGTGGGTAGTCTGGGTTACAGCAGGAGCCTGAAGGAGAGGAGGCAGGGTCTGGACATGGGACAGGGGCTCCGAATTGCAGGGGGGCACGAGTGAGAGGCTGGGGGAGGCCTCGCCAAGTAAACCAGAAGTTTCCCCAGTAGCATCTGAGCCTGAAGAGTTAGGTGAGGAGGTACAGAAATCTCAGAGAATTAGGAGACCACCAGATAGGTTGGCCTAGGTAGCGCCTGGGGAACAGGGCGTGATCTCGACTGTTGTGGGGAGCTTAATCACTGCCTTTTGTACCTGGATTGGGCTCTGTGTTTTGCAGGAAGGGTTGACGAATTATCTCAACGTCATGAGGGCATGACTAAATTTGGTGGGGGGAGAATGTAGTGGCTTCTCTGTAATGTTAACTGCTGAGGTAATGGTTTTTCTGTAGACGCGATGTTCGGGTTATAACTAGAGATAACGGGTGGCTAACCAATGGAGAGAAATGTTATTCTTTCTTGTATGACTGGGAGCGGGGTTTTTTGCAGCCTTTCAGTCGAGGAGAGTGAAGAGGAAGGAAGAGTGCGGAGAGCGCTCGGTGATTACCAGATGGCGTATACAGGAATTCGAGGGTCCGGAGTTCGGTGACATTTCGGCGGAGGTCGTTTGTGGAGGAATACCTGAGGCGTGAGCTCCAACGAATTTTGTGCACGAGCTATTTAATAAAAGTGGCACTTTTTTTCTTTTCTTTTTTTTTTTGTCTACTAACCACATAGAGATATGTGATATAAAGTAAGAGATATAAAGTGTAATCATTTAATCACATATGGTGTACTGCCTGATATTTTGCGTTGGGGGTTTGTACTAGGATATATTACTCAGCATCCACCCAAACTTGAATACCCTGTTTGGCAGGGCCAAAAGCTGATTCCCCTGGATGGACGTAAGCAGCAAGCCAGGTGGGCTACACAGGCAAATTGGATTAGTCTGGATGGGCAAAGAGATCAACATTGATGTAGTGGCTAAAGAGCCCACTTCTTGGCTGTGTAACTCAATGACACTTCTTGGCAACGGTGACAGAAACTGAAAACGTGATTGTCCTCTCATGGCAGAAGGTTGGTGTGGGAGTCAGTAGGCTTACAAATGGTGCTGGTCAACCACTTTTCCTCAGAAATGGGGTAGAGGACAGTAGGATTAAAGGCAGACCCCATGAAGGTAAGAGTGTGGTAGATATTAGACATAATGTTGCTGAGATTTTCTTGTTCAGGAATTAAGGATGATGGTGGTGAAAATCAACAAATAGGTACAAAACCATTAGAGATGCAGAAGTAGGGGAGGGCTGACAGGTGATGAAGTGCTGGTGACGGTGAGAAAAATTAAGCCGTCAGGTAAACATAGGCTCAAGTAATGAATCCACCTGGGCAGTTGTGTTTATGAATCTTGGGAAGTACAATACACTGAAAATTAGGAGGTATGTGGGGTGAAGGTGAGAATAGGGGTTAAGACTTTTTGATGAGGCGAGTTCAGTGATGATCTGAGAAATAATGGCGTGATGCTTGGTGGTGTGGGTGTGTTCCAGATGGTGGTCTTGAGACAACTCAGAAACAACTATCAGTGACAGATAGTCTAAGACATTTGCTGGAGAAAATACTTATTGAAAGAATAAAGAAAGACATGCAAATTTGCTGTCAGAGAAAAACAATGCACATGCATATCAACCATGCACTGGAGAACATTTATACAGTAAAAATGATTATCAAATAACACAGGCACCTGAAGGATAAATGACTATGGATTTAGAGAAGTTGACATTCATCTTTACTGAAACTGTGACGGTCCTAACAGGCAGGACAGTATTTGTCAGAGGAATAAATTCATGACAAAGAGAAGTAATTAACAGAACATTCACCTTGGGAAAATGAAACAGCTTTACCTGGTGAAGGTACATCTCCCAACTATAATGACGCAATGGGTGGCACAGGACACTAATTAAACACATTTGTCGCAGAAAAAAATGACAGTTCTGAGCACCACACACAAATATTTCACACTGGAAATGGATGAACAGCAGACTACAAGGTTAACCCCTGATGGTAGGAATGCTGCCAAAAACAAAAATCTGGAGAGTTTAAAACATCTGGAGGCAAAGGCGAATATTCTCACGTAATTGAATGCATTTTTCTACCAACCAAACTAAATCTGTTTTCAAATACCCAACAAAGTGGATAGAATTGAGGGGCAGACCATATCATTGTAGTTTACCATGAGATTAACATAAGTGGCATGCAAGATTCTCAGGTAAAATACACCACTAATTGTCTGCTGTTATGAATAATACTCTTGCTGCGGGCATGAATTTATTAGCCCAGTTCATTTGCAACACTGAGCTTACTGTGAAAATTGAGTAATAAACCAAATAGGTAATTTTTATATAAATATGATTTTACATTTTTTTGCAACTAATGCCGCAGAGTTCAATTTCAGGGACAGCTTTCCATCAGCTGGGTTAATATTGTTAGCGTGCAGTCCTCACTACACTCCTTCTGCTGCGGAGCTGGTCACTGCTCAGGCCTTTGTAACACCGTCCTGGTAATGATTTCAGAATGCTGACAGCTGGCCCCTGGAACTGAATGGACATGGACTAATTATCCACACTGGTCTCTGAGATGCTGGGCTGTACCAAAAGCAGTTTTCTCCATGGGCAGCCAACCAGGGTTTTCCTGCATTCCCTTCCTCCTCCCCACTAACAGCTTAGGCAGGCAGACAAGCACATATACACAATGTGCACAATGCTAGAAAAGCAAAACATGAACACCATCAGCAAGGAATGCCACAGGCAATCATCTACAACACTGGAAAACACTTCCTCCGTCTCCCTCACTAGATATAAGCTGGGCCGCGATACAACAGTAGCCCAGCTGAGTGCATTTCTAAACCCACTCCTCTCCACACTGCTTGTTTAATGTAGTTTAGTCAAAACCTCCCACAATGCCTCTTATTTCTATTACCTCACAATATTTAGATGGCTTTTCCAGTAATCAAACGTGACTGTCGTGCTCTAGAGGCTCTTTTGAAGCCAGTGTTTATGCCAGTGCAGAAGCTCTAAACCAGAGCTGTCCTCCAGACTCTGGGCTCATATTCCAAAAATGAAATGAGCATTGACAGACTGAATTCAGTCACCGCTGTTGTTGCTGCCAACCACCAGATTTCCATGTATTTCAGAATTAATCCAGCTCAGCCATAAAGCAGCAGGAGGAACTCAAGCTGATTCATGTACATAGGTTTTAAAGTGTGGTAGGTGAAGCTGAAATGAAATCAGCTCAGATCTTAGAGAAACTTTAAATCTAAACAGACATGGAATGAGACCGATAACAGAGTCAATGAAAAGTAATCGACAATAGTTTACCAAATGGAACGAGGTTTTTCCAGCATTGACTAACATTGATCCACAAGCTCCTGTTAGTACACAGGCTGCATCAGGTGATATGCTGAACGAAGAATACTGAATCCTCAGGGAATGAAGACCAATTTTGTGCCATCTCCTGGAAAACACTTCAGCCAAGAGGTTCAGAATTGCTTAAAACCAAGTACCAAACTGGTTCTGGGTGGAGAAGCCATGTCAGCTTGTCCTCATTCTGCCGAGAAACAAGTTTCATGTGTGGAAGGAGCAAAGCACATGTGTTTAAGTAGTGTAACTTGAGATCATGTAATGTGCCTTATAAATAACTACATGGAATTTCAGAAGATGTAGAAGGACCACAACCTTGAAGGATATCGACATTGTTCAGGCAAAAGAGATTATTTGCCATTTGATTATTAATTTAATTGGTTCGGTACAACATTGTGGGCTGAAGGGCCTGTTCCTGTCCTGTACTGTTCTATGTTCTATTTCTGCTTCATTCCCTTCCTCCCCCCTCAAGATTCAGCGCTGAAATGTACTGTAAATGGGTTGCATTACATTAGAGGGGAGGGTAGAATGGAGGGATGGTCAGAGTGTAGACACGGGTGTGAAGTGGGAGCCTGGAGCACACTGGAATTCACACTCAGCCAAACACACTGGTTGGGAGAGTATGAAAGCACCCACCTGCACAGCAAGATCCATCACAATCTGTTCCCATGCACGGGCTCTCAGCAAAAGGTTATGGCCCAGTAATTCTTCTTCCTAGCAGGGGAGGGAGGAAATTTGGTAACTTGTTCAATTTTTGATCAGCTTCAGTAAATATGCTGAAGGGGAGGAAGGCACTAAAAGTTTAAACATCAAATGTTGCATTGGCAAGGAGATTTTAAAATTGGAGAGGCTGGTGTGTATAAATGCAGACTGAAGTACTCCCATGAATGATAAATGGGGTTCAGTCTGTGGAACAGAAAGCTGTGGGCAGAAGAAGCCCAATAATTCCCATGTCTTCATGATGAAACAAAAGAATGACACAGCAATGAGCTTTGGGAGATGATTGGATGACTTTACATCAATAATAACTTTGATAGCACTTTCCACAACATATTTTTCATATTTTGTAGAGGTCAGAATGTCACTTCTGTAAAACATGTCTCTTTACACTACCAAAGTCTTCCAAAAAAATGTATATTTGTTATATTAATTAGTTACTATCGCCCAGGAAAGAGTAACAGAACAAATAGACACACGGGATGCTTGATTTCATGCCACAGGGCACTTAATATCAAAGAAAAGAGGGAAAGTTTACACTTAGATAAAAAGCTGCATGAAATATCTTTGAAAATGCTTGGCTAAAAACAATGAATTCCCTTTAAGGATAGATTTCAAAACAGGAAGGTTGCTAACAAGGATGGTTGCTCTGGAATTCAGTTGCATAACAATGTCTTGTTTCAGAATAAAAGCATAAACAGCTGGAAAGATGCTGAGGCTTTAGAGAGAGCGAGGAGGAAATGCTGACTGGACTAGAGAGTGTGTCTCATGAGGACAGATTGAGCGAGCTGGGGCTTTTCTCTCTCGGGTGAGGTGGGTGTGAAGGAGGATGAGGGGTGACCTGATACAGGTGTACAAGATGTGTTGACAGCTAGAGACTTTTTTCTCCCAGGAGTGGAAATGGCTAATAAGGGGGGTGGGGAGGTATTGCTTTAAGGTAAGTATGGGGGGGGGTTGTCAGAGGTAGGGTTTTCACAGTGGTGGGTGAATGGAACATCCTGCCTGGGGTGGTGGTGGAGGCAGATATATTATAGGCATTTAAGAGGCATTGATCGTGTGGATAGAGGCTTTTTCCCAGGGCTGAGATGGTTGCCACAAGAGGACACAGGTTTAAGGTAGGCACAGAGGAGATGTCAGGGTAAGTTTTTTTTTACTCAGAGAGTGGTGAGAGCGTGGAATGGGCTGCTGACAATGGTGTTGGAGGTGGATACGACAGGGTCTTTTAAGAGGCTTTTAGATAGGTACATGGACCTCAGTAAAATAGAGGCTATGCGTAAACCTAGTAATTTCTAAGGTAGGCACAACTTGTGGGCCAAAGGGCCTGTATTGCGCTTTAGGTTTTCTATGTTTCTATCTGGAGGAAGAGAAAGAGGGCCAATGCTTTGTCAGCACTGAAGAGGGGACAAAAGAAGCTCGTAAAGCTGCAGGGAGGGAGGCTGACAGAAATATCTCTGATAGATCAGAACTGGGGATATCATCAGGAGAAACAAGATAAATGAGAGTAGATAGAAAGTGGAAACGTGGACAAAAGAACATAGATAAAGAACCCTTTCTCCCACACTCTCAACCATGAGTATCCATTGACCATCCAAGGTCCAGACCCCAACCTCCTAATCTTGTAATTCTCTGGCAGCACAATTGCCTGACTCCCTCCCACCCCAACTCCACCACAGCAATGCCCTGAACTACCTCAACACCCAATCTTCTTAGGCTGAGGCTATAACTCCGAAATCTTTGACCAACCCTGCCCTTTTGTTCCAAGCTATTGCCATTGCAGAGTCTATTAGTAAATCTAGATGGCAAAAAGGGAGTTAGAATGGAGTCAAAAAATGGGAAGGGTCATTGAAGAAAGCCATTTGACCTTTTGTTTATGCTGTCTCCCTATAAGAAATCCAATTAGGCCCACTCCTTAACTCTTTAACTGAATATATTTTCTTTCTCAGTTATCTATCTAATTCAGTTTTGAAAGCGATGATTGAATCTGCCTCTACTTCCCTTTAGGCAGTGAATTTCAAATCTTGACTATTCACGGTGTGGAAACGAATTCCCTCAAATCATCCCAATTCTTTTGCCATGTTTAATCTCCATCCCCAAATTCTTGACCTCTTTGCAAATGGGAATCAGGCTGCTCACTTAGTCTAAAGGTGTGATATGAAAATATAACCTCCGGGCTGAATTAGGGGTGTAGTGACCCTTGGAAGGACTCCAACATTTGATCCATACAGGAAGAATGTCATTAAACTGGAAAGCGTACCGAAAAGATTCACAAGGATGTTACCAGGAGGGTTTGAGTTATGAGGAGAGGTTGAAACACTTTTTCCCTGGCATACAGGAAGATGAAAGGTTATCTTATAAAGGTAAGACAAAATTATGAGGGGTGGAGATTAACTGGATAATCAGAGTCTTTTTTCCAGGGTAAAGAGGTCTAAAGCTAGATTTACAGAAGGAGGGTTAATATTTTAAAGGGACCTGGAGGGAATTGTTTACACACGGAGGATGCTGTGCCTACAGAATGAGTTGCCAGAGATAGCTATAGAGCTGGGTACAATTACAATGTTTAAGAGCGACTAGGACAGATATGTGAACAGAAAAAGTTTAAAGGGATCCTGAACCAGACTTTTTTTTGTTTATGAAACGGAAAATGGGACTAGCTTGGATAGATACCTTGATCAGCATGGATGGATTGGGCGGAGGGACCCGTTTCCATGCTGTATAACTTTGATTCTATAACCCACAACTATGAAGCAGTAAATTCCAGCCCAACTTTCACCATTGTGGAGTGAGTTGGCAAGAGGATTTTGGGGTTGGGGGTTGAAAGAAGATCGCCAAGAAGAGGGTGGATAATCAATCAAGTTTATTGTCACAAACATACGTGATGAAATTTGATGGTCTGCGGCAGCAGTAAAGAATAAGACAGAAATTACTCTAAGTTACCAATCAAATGAATAGTGCAAAAGCCAAATAATGTGGTAGTGATCATGGACCGTTAAGACATCTGATGGCAGATGAGTGTGGGCCTACAAGCTCATGTACTTACTCCAAGATGGTCTTTAATGACAGTTGCTAGAGAGAGGTTAATAGGGGAAATCAAGCAGGTTGGGGAGTGCACATCTCACACAACTTTCAAGGTCCCAGAACACATTCTACACAATCAGGATGCCTCTGCTTCCTGAGAAGACTAAAGGGAACTGGACTTCGCACATCTATACTCATGTCTTTCTACAGGACAACATCCTAATGTGCAAGGTACGGAAACTGCATTGCAGCAGACAGGAAGGCTTTACAACAGGCTACCCACCATCAAGAACATATATATAGAAAGGTGCCGGAAAAAGGCCAGTAACATTATGAAAGATACCACACACCCTACTCATAGACTGTTGTCCCACTCTCATCAGGGAGGAGGCTACGTAGCGTTCACGCCAAGACCACCAGACTCAAAAACAATTACTTTCCACGAGCAGTAAGGCTGTTCAACACCTCCGCACACTAACCCACTCCTTCACACCCCTCCAACACCACTACTTAATCATTTTCTGTCAGAGTCGCCTTATGTACAGTCATTCCTGTGCCTTGCGTCACTTTATGGACATACAATCAATCTATGTGCAGTATAGGAGGTCACTTACGTATTTGTGTTTTTTTTATTACAATGTTCATTATCTTATTGTGTTTCTTTCTGTGCTACATCAAATCCGGAGTAACAATTACTCTACTCTCCTTTACACTTGTGTACTGGAAATGACGTTAAATAATCTTGAATCTTGAATAGAAGGAAAGGTGGTAGATGTGGCAGATGACACAAGCAAAATGTTAATTACCTTCATGAGGAAAGGCATTATCAATAACAAATAAGAATGGTCAATCCAGAAGAAAATGTTTCCCTAGTAGGCAAGTAGGGCACTGTCATTGAATTAATATCAAAGCAGGCCTAACTTTATAGAATCAACTTCATTGTTCTCCCAGGCCTCATAAATGGCATGGACCTTCACACCACTGGGCAGCAGGTACAGAAACCTGAAGTCCCACATCACCAGGTTCAAGAATAGCTACTGCCCTTCCACCATTCAGTTCCTGGAATAACTTAAACAAATTCAATCCCTACCTCAATATAGGAACACTATCACCACTTTGCATCGTAATGGACTTTGGATTTTTTTTTTGTTCTAATTGTGTGCCTCTTGTATAAAATTGTGTACAATTTACACTTACTTTGTGCATTTCTTGTGAATTTTGCATGTCTGATGCTATGCACCTGTGATGTTGTAAGTTTGCTCAGGCAAAGAATGAGACCACTCAGCCCACCAATTCTGTACTAACCAATAACCAACCACTTTGCCGCAAAATATTTTTCATATCCCTGCAGTCTTGTTTCTCCCAATCAGTCATTCACCCCAGAGAATCTAAACAAATCTTGTAAATCTTCCTATGTCTGTGATACAATTCCAATAAACCACGGATAGGTAAATAGCTTTAAGGCTTGAGTTGACTTGATTTCAAGAAAGACCCTACAATTTAAAAAATCCCTATGAACATGTTCATCCATTGTGCACAGGAGAAATTCAGCATTGTGCCATTGAATCATGAGAAGGTCTGTTGCTTACAACCAAGATTACTCGTCATTCAAAGAAATAAAGAGCAGCAGCTTTTTTGTTTCAATGCATTGGAGACAAAAACAGCTATTCTGCAAAAGTCCTGATGTATTAAAATCAGGTTGAGCAGATACAAAACGTATTTCCAAAAGCCCCCTAATCCACCATGGCCATCCCTGCAGCAAAATTCCCAGGATGATTAATAAAGAAATTCCTGCAGATGGGATTTCAGAATTCTTTTTAAATCAAATCAAAAATTGGTGCAATATTTTCTTGTTTCAAGTGTACACAACCCTATTTAAATCAATAAAAATGTGATAACTAGTAATTATATTTTCCCATGCACTCTAATGACAGTAAAAACTTCCACACAGTTAATCCCAACGAATAGAACAACAGTTTGTCACCATCATTTTGCAATGAACAACTTGTGCATAGCTGTCATCCTGGGTACAGTATTACTTTCTGGAAATTCAGCCCCAACTGGTAGTGTCAAACGGGCTTTACAGGGGATCTTTGTCACTGTAATATAGATCCATTCAGCTCTCTCAGCATTTTGAGCTTATAGTTTCTGAAGTACGTCCTTTAAGTTTATTGGTGGATACTTTTGTTTGTTGAAAATCAACTAGCCATTTATGAGGATATACTGATAGTACACAAGGGTTTATGGAATGATGTACACAGAAAGCTATTAGGGCTCTTGATAGGGCTGGCGAACCAATGCCATGTACAAAAGTTCTGTTAGCACACTTTATGCAGTGCCACCCCTTGATTCATTAAATCCCACCCATAATAAAATGATACATAATGATTATCTTTACCACCAATGCTATATTTTTATTAAAACAATGAATTCATGTAAATAAGCAACAGGACTCATCCTTTTACCTTAAAAATGTTACCTTAAAAATAACTATTGTTATTAATTAATAAATCAATGATATTCTCTTCTCAAAATTATCATCACACAAGAGAAATTTTTAGAAGATTATTACCAAATTGGACACACACTCTCAAAAAGGTTCGCCATCCCTGACATAATAAGATATGGTAGGGGGTCTTGCGTGAAATATGTAGAAGACCATACGACATAGGTCATTTGGCCCATTGAGTCTTTTCCACCGTTCAATCATGACTGATCCTTTTTTCCCCTCCTCAGCCCCACTCCCCGGCCTTCTCCCTGTAACATTTGATGCCGTGGCCAATCAAGAATCTATCAATCTCTGCCTTAAATACACCCAATGACCTGGCCTCCACAGTTGCCTGTGGTAACAAATTCCATAGATTCACCACCCTCTGGTTAAAGAAATTTCTCCGCATCTCTGTTTTAACTGGATGCCTCTCTATCCTGAGGCTGTGCCCTCTTGTCAGTGACTCCCTCACCATGAGAAACATCCTTCCCACATCTATTGTCTGGGCCTTTCAACATTCAAAAGAGTTCAATGAGATCCCCCTCATACTTCTAAGTTCCAGCAAGTACAGGACCACAGCCATCAAATGCTCCTCATATGATAACCCTTTCATTCCTGGAATCATCCTTGTGAATCTCTTCTGGGCACTCTCCAATGCCAGCACACCTTTTCTTAAATGAGGAGTACAAAACTGTTCACAATACTCAAAATGAAGCCTCACCAGTGTCTTATAAAACCTCACCATCACATCCCTGCTCTTGTATTCTAGACCTCTTGAAATGAATGCTAACACTGCATTTTCCTTCCTCACCACCAGCTCTACCTGCAAGTTAACCTTTAGGGTTTTCTGCCCAAGGACTCCCAAGACCTTTGCACCTCAGATATGTGGATTCTCTACCCATTTAGAAAACAGTCTGCAGAGTTATTTCTACCACCAAAGTGCATGACCATACATTTTCCAACATTGTATTTCATTTGCCATTTTCTTGCCCATTCTCCTAATCTGTGTAAGTCCTTCTGTAGCCTTCCTGTTTCCTCAAAACTATCTGCCCCTCCACCAATCTTCATATCATCTGCAAACTTGGTGACAAAGCCAACTATTCCATCATCTAAATCATTAATAGACAGCATAAAAAGAAGTAGTCCCAACACCAACCCCTGTGGAACACCACTAGTCACCGGCAGCCAACCAGACAAGGATTCTTTTATTCCCACTCACTGCCTCCTACCGATCAGCCATTGGTCTAACCATGCCAGTAACTTTCCTGTAATGCCATTGGCTCTTGACTGTTAACTTAACCCAAATATGGTAGTGGTTGGTTTGAAGCAAGGAGGTAAGGGATAGGAAGGTGTGCTGTCAGGGGTGATTACTGGGCAGGTAGGAAAGGCAAGCAAATCAAACAGCTGTAAGGTTTCAGAATTCAGTTGAAGGAGTCACAAGTAATCATGATGTATGTTAGCAGGATTGAATATGGGATGGGATAAAATGGTCTGGTTCAAGAAAAGTGTAAATGTTGCATAACAGATATAGGTGGGAATATGGGAACACAACAGTAAAGCTGAAACTGACAGGGGGAAACATTCAAAGCTTCAGAAATAGCTGCAAGTGCAGAAAAAGGTAACTTTGGGGGAGTAGGGAGAATGTCCCAAGAGAAGGGAAGTGAAATGCAAAGGAGAGAACAGTAATTCTGTTAATAGCAAAAAGGCAGATCACTAAACAGTCAGGTTGGAGAGCAGTGGAAAACCTTCAGGCAGAAAAATATTGTTGATATCTAATTCGACTCCAAGTTAGAAGCCTGGCTGAAGAGGACCAACAAGTGGGAGGAAACACAAAGAGCATAGTGGAGTCAAAGGAGGCTAGAGGCAGTCAATAGTCTCAGGGATGACAGAAAGGTTCAGGGTAGACTATGGAACTGCAACTCAGTGGCCACCATCGGCTGCAGTCTAATATATCAAAACAAGACTCTTGGTGAATATGTCAATGAGCTGGAGGTGTATCAAAACAAGAAAAGAAATTAATCAAGGTAACAGATGAAGCCGAGTATGGCAGTGGTTGGTCCGATTTCAGGCAAATAAAATGGTCACTGACCAGAAGAGCCTCAATCAATAAAACAGTAAAGGGTTAATGAGTGAGAGCTCAAAGTGCTGAGGGCAGGTTATAATAAGCTTTTGATTGATCAATCAAGGTATGAAGCAAGCCCAACAAGAGAAAAAATCAATTCCTCTTATAGTCTCAAATTTGTAATTAAATGAATTCTACATGGAAATAAAAGCAAGAAATGGATAAAGTGAACAGATTTGGAGTGTTATCAGAGGGAATGGACATTTTTAAAAAATTGTCATGAAATAAGATGTGAAGTGTGGGTTGATAGGTTAATTGGCCACTGCAAATTGCCCTTTGTGTAGGTGAGTGGTAGAATCTGTGGGGAGCTGATGAAAACATGAGACTAATAAATTCGATTAACATAGAATTAGCGTGAATGGCTGGTTCAAGGTTGGCATACACCCAGTGGGTTGAAGGGCCAGTTTTCATGTGGTATTTCTCTACGACTCCAACATCCTCTATCATCATGTTTTTACGAATGAAAAGATGTGAGTGATAATTGGGTCTTACCGAGCTATTCACAAAGTCCATGATATTCAATCTAAGTCATGCCAAGTATCTGGCAGAGAGGGTCCTGGGCATCATAGACACCATTCTGAAGATCCTTATTCGTGTTGGAGTGGGCCCAGCCCTCTGCAAGCCATTTCTGCAGATGCTGGTGTTCACGGTACTTGAAGTCTGCTTCTGTGTAACTTGAAAGAAACCACCCCCCCCCCCCCGCCCCTGCCGCCAAATAGATCCTATCCTGGCATCGAGAATAGAGACAAGTGGATTCCAATTAATGTGTTTGCTTATCTGGCTACCCTTCAGGTTGTTCCTAACTCTTCCCACAACCCTCCCCAACATCAACAAATCCTGCACCTCCAAAAGCTGTTGAACTTCAGTCAACTGACCAGCTGTTCTTCAGCTGCTACACAATCAGTACTTCCTGAATTCATCACACTTCTTCAGGTAACCGTTGCAGATTCACCAAGTACCTCCAACTGGTGACTGCAAGACACTACCACCAGCATCCAGTCTTCACTTTAACCTCTCCATAACAGGTCCTCTCTCTCCCATAACATTTCAGAACAATCCAAAGCCCCAACCTGAAATGCATTCTCTGTATTGGCACATTACTCCAAGAAATGACATTATATTCGGTAAGGCTCACTCAACATCAACAGCACCCAAAAGCAAGCCTGGAGAATACCCAAGCCAATTTGTTTTCTTCTTCTGGAGAACATTCATAACTCATTCCATCAGACTTACTTATCATCAGAGCCAGAAACAACTTGGCAAGCAATATTCATAAAGGAAAACTGCCATTATCGGTGTGATTATGAATGGCCAGAACGGGGCAATTAGTGACAGATTGCTTCCACTACTTGGCATTGTAAGGTTCTTTCAAAAAATAATTAAGTAGGAGATTGGAAATGAGTTCTTCACAGAAGATAAACAGCATGCATAAGTGTTTGCCACAAATAATTAATGAATCCGGCCAAGAAAATTTATCGCAAATGCTGCAAAAACTCAGTGGGTCAGGCAGCATCTATGGAAAGAGAAACAGTTCAAATCTAATGAAACCTGAATGTTAACTGTTTCCCTTTGCACAGATGTTCCCTGGCCTGAGTTTTTTCCGAGATTATCTGCTTTGATTTCACATTTCCAGCTGCTGCAGCTTGATTTTTAAGAAAAATCATAACTGCATAATCATCTGATAAAAAGGGTACAGAGAAAAAGATTTAAGTAGCATTGGCTCACATGAAGAAAGACCCAATATATATTTGGTAGGCTGAATGGTGTTTTTCTTGCAGCATTCCTTAGTTCCATCACTTAAATTGGCAACTTATTTCTAGAGTAGTATCTGAAGTAATAACCCAGAGTACTGGTACTACAAACACTGCTTACGCAGCAGCCAAAATAATCTGAAATATTTTCCAAGCAACACACAAAAATTTTTGGAGGAACTCAGCAGGCTAGGCAGCATCTATGGAAAAGAGTACAGTGGATCTTTTGGGCTGAGACCCTTCATCAGGACTGGAGAAAAATAGATGAATCTGAGTAAGGAAGAGCACAAAGAAATCGGGAGGGAGGGAGGGAGGGGTGAGGTAAAGAGCTGGGAAGTTGATTGGTGAAAGAGATACAAGGCTGGAGAAAGGGGAATCTGATAAAAGAGGACAGAAGGCCATGGAAGGGAAAAGGGGGAGGAGTTCAATTTTTCTTCCATGGCCTTCTGTCCTCTCCTATCAGATTCTTCCCTCTTCAGCCCTGCATCTCTTTCACCAACTTCCCAGCTCTTTACTTCACCCCTTCTCCCCTCCTGGTTTCACCTATCACCTTGTGTTTCTTCCTCCCCTACCCCCACCTTCTTAATTTGACTCCTCATCTTTCTTTTCTCCCATTCTGATGAAGGGTCTTGGTCCAAAGCATCAACTGTACTCTTTTCCTTAGATGCGGCCTGGCCTGCTGAGTTCCGCCAGCATTTTGTGTGTGTTGCTTAGATCTCCAGAATATGCAGATTTTCTCTTGTTCAAAATAGTTTCCATATTATTTTCATGCTGGACCTGTGCCTTCTGCAGTGATGGGAAAAAGGTACTCCAAGCCAAACACTTCCTGGATTGCCTGCCTGGCTGAAGCCAAAGAATTCTAAAAACATGGTTATATCAAATGTCATCTGAGGAAACCACCTAATTTATTCTTCTACAGTAGGTGCCACTATTGAGGTTATTTGAAGCCTTTAGTAAAATGTAAACAGCTTTAAATAGCAGTTGGCTGTTCACCTGCAGTGTAACTCCTCTCCACAATGTGACATATGCTGCCATGTTTTAGAGATCAGATAAAATTATGTATGTGTCAGCTTTACCACCAGAATCCCAGGCCTGAGAAATGGGAAGACAGAAATCAATACGTGGATCCAATTCACCTTCGCAGAATCTACACTTCACTAAGTTCTACCAACATTTTGCGAAGTTTGCTCTTTAATTAAGTTGTACAAGGATTGAAATGCTTAACGCATAACAATGTGTGGGAGCCACAACTCAGGATCACAGAGAACAATCCTCCTTTGCCTTTCTAAAGCTTTGTGCTTGCTTGATGTAAAACAATTTTCCTCAGGTTCCTGCATTTTACAATTT
Source organism: Hypanus sabinus (assembly GCF_030144855.1). NCBI lineage: Eukaryota > Metazoa > Chordata > Chondrichthyes > Myliobatiformes > Dasyatidae > Hypanus > Hypanus sabinus. Next base: position 48,732,692 of record NC_082738.1, read on the forward strand.
AATGTCATTCACTCATTTTTCCTTCCTTCAGCTGCTCGTTTAACACAAGAGGGATCAAACATCAATCAGTGTGATTAAATTGCAAAACACAGACGCATTCAGATCTGCACAGCTCATGCTTCATGTGCATATTTTATGCAACATTTCATCATTCATGCCAGGTCCTCTGATAACAAAAACTGTACTCAGCCCCCCCTGGCTTGGAACAAGCAAGTGCCAGTCACAGCTCAGGTTACTGTACTATTAAAGCTGCAACACTGAACAACTATGAAAGGGGGGGGGGGGGGGGGAAGCTTTAGACAGAAGATACTAAGCTTTCTTCTGAATTTAGAGATGGCACAATGGTGCAGCAGGTGCTGCACAGCTTCTGTGACTTTAGACCATACAACATAGGAGCATAATTAGGCCATTCAGCCCATCGAGTCTGCTCCACTATTCAATCGTGGCTGATTTATTTTACCTCTCAGCCCCACTCTCCTGCCTTCTCCCCATATTCTTTGACACCATCATTAATCAGGAACCTATTATCTTCCGCTTTAAATATACTCAATGACTTGATCTTCACAGATGTCTGTGTCAACCAATTTTGCAAATTATTACGCTCTGGCTAAAAAAATTCTTCCTTGTCTCCGTTCTTGTATTTTGAGTTTGTGCCTCTGGTTCTAGAGTTTCCCATCCTCTCCACGTTCACTCTAACTAGCCCCTTCAAGATTCCCACCTCAAACTCCAGGCCCCGAGCCATCAAACTTTCCGCATACCTTAACCCTTTCATTTCTAAGATCATTCTCATAAACCTCCTCTGGACTCTTTCCGATGCCAGCACATCTTTTCTTAGTTATGAGGTCCAAAATGATCGCAATACTCCAAACGTGGTCTGATTTATAAATCTCAGGATTACATCTTTAGTTTCAGCATTAAAGCATTACTTAGATTGCATTCTGACTTTAAGTGCTGTCTGTGTGGAGTCTGCACATTTCCCCTTTCACTGCATGAATTTCCTCCAGGTGCTGTAGTTTCCTCCAATGTCCCAATGTTATGTGGGTTCATAGATTAGTTAGCTATTTTATATTGCCCCTAGTGTAGATGGGGAACAGGAGAGTCATGGTGGAATCATAGGCTTGTGGAAGACAATAGGTTACAGGGAAATAAGTGGGGCAATAGGATTGATAGGAGCATTCTGAGCACCAGCACAGACGCAGTGGGTTGAATGTCTTCATACAAAAACATAAAAAATAACATTGACAGTTCTGATCTGATTCATCTTTTCCATTAAGCTCTATTTTCAGGCAACAATGTTATCTAGACCATCAAAATAACTTCAGTGCCAATCAGAAACTTTGCCTTGGGTTTAGATTATGTTTCCTTATGGGCATCCTTCTGCAATTTGTACCCCATTGTGAAATCACATCTACAGATCCTGAAATAAAGTCAGATTTTCATTTTCTAACGGAAAATTTTCCCTGTACATGTAATAGTTATTATTTTTCAAAGTAACAGTTTGAGTCAACAATGTTCCATTTGATGTATTTTTTATGGCAGAACTGAAGATAAAAGATAATAATAACCAGTTCACTTAATGGAAAGTGAATTCTATGTTTGAGCTGAAGGGAAAATCCAGAAGCAAGTCTTATTTGGCTGCCAGTTGTGAGTCTTTTTTTCTAATTTTCTAATTCCTGTTCCCACCCTCAAAATGAATTCCCCGTGTGGATTAGTATTGAGGCATTTGATCAGGATCACAGTCACCATGGCTACTTGATAACTCTCCCCAAGCAAACTTCATAGTCAAATGACCGCTAAATATCCTGGGAAATACACCTGCACAATCTTTCTTGACTTTAAAATGGCATTGCAGTCTCACTAACACTGTGTTAAAAGCTCTAAAAGGATTGCACTGTTACACAACTTGGTTTAAAAAGCTGTATACTTAGGCTTTCCTGTGTGACAGCATGCTATTTAAGAAACAACTTGTATTACTGAAAGCCTCAAGTCATATTTCTCAGGGCTGCAACCCCATCAGGCAGCTTCTGACTGCGCGCGCACACACACACACACACACACACACACACACACACACACACACAGCTGTTTACTTCCAGGCTGACCCATTTTTACCAGAGTGCAGAGAGCCTTAGTGAGGGGAGGCCGAAGGAGTATGGAGACCCTATAGAAATCCCTGGCCACAGGGACTCTCGAGGGATCACTGCACACAGCACAGTGAGGGGATTGTCAGAGATGTCTCTGCTGCCAGCAACACTGCCTCAACTACTGACCTGCTTTGACTTCTTCATTCCATCTCTAGCTCCTACCTTCACCTCTGTTCACAGTCTGCTAAGCCTTCTCTTTTAACACTCTCATACAAGCTTGTACTGCCACCCTTCTTCCTTTCGACTTCTGCCATGTCACATCCCAACTATTCTGCTCTCTCCTTCCTCAAGTCACTCTCCTTGCTGCCCTCCACAAGATCCCCCCCCCCCACTCTCTATTGTGTCTCTTCTCCCTACCCTTCCCCAGTCTGCTCCACTTCTTTCTTTACACTGGGGCCAGTAACGTACTGCATCACCTCAGTCTCACGCTCCCTGCAAACAGCACTGGCGCTGCAGGATATGCAAAGCTCAGACCTGCCGGACAGGGAGAGAGGATGCCCAGGGTTAGGTAGAAGAGCCTGGAAGGTGGGGACATTCTCATTGTGGCAACGGGCAACATTCAAACATGGAGATTCTTTCACTAATGATGCAACCAAGGTAATCTGTCCTTCAACCCCAGACTCACAGTTATACAGTCACCACGCCTGCACCAGTTTGCTCACTCACTCACTTGCACATGATTCAGTAGTACACGTTGTTCCTCACTCCACTAGTCCCCTACATCAACACTCTCACATATTACTCCATCCAAGATGGCCAATACATTATGCCTACTCAACCTCCTCTCACTGAAGTTACCTCCTATAGGCAGAGATGACCAGAGACAGGCGACCGGTGTTCTGAACCAAAGGGAACTCACATCAGGAAGTCGATGACTCTTGAGGAGAGAGTGCTCGATCTGATGGATGCTGTTTGACACCACCAATGCACGAGCACTTAGATTCTAATCACAACCAAATATCAAAGACTGATAGTTGTGGCCCACAATGCAGGACCCAGGGAGCATTAGGCTTCCTTTGGCAGCAACAGCATAGGTGTGTCTGCAAAGCTGGCAATCAGACACATCCTCATATACTAGGCTCCACTGAAACTCTCAGCTCCTGTGCAGATGCTCCATGCTAGCAGCCCACCCTGGATCACTAGCTCATCCATTTCACAGGCTGCATCTTCAACTGGATACAGAAATTAAGAGCAATAAGGAGCAGGGCTGCTCTGCTGTGCAAGTGTTCTTGTTGTGTCATGAGGCACACTGGGGAGGGCTGAGATGCGCAGATGTCTGAACTTCACAACGTTTTCCCTTTCTAGGCTTTCCACAGACACTAGGAAGGAAGCTATTGGAATCAGGCAGAACAGGAGAAGGTGGCTGCACTGATCCTCGGAGAACTGCAACTTCGATCCCTACACCGTGAAGGAAAAGGTTAAATTAGAGGAGCACGTTTCATCAGGGGAGACACCTGGTTCACTGAGACAAGAAGGAAAAGGAAGTTTCTGACTCAGCTCCAGTCATTTAGGAGCTCTTGGGTGGATTCCCTGCAGTGCTCACAGTAAAATCCAACTGCTCATACAATTAAATCTTTATTTTTGCATAAAACCTTGCTGAGATGTCTGATTGAAACCAACTAGCAAATTAGAAGCTTGAGCCTGGTCTAATCATGCAGGAAGTCTGTATGCATTTCAAGCTAAAATAAGTTACTAGAATTCATGAGCTACGACGCAGTTCCATCACAAAGGTGAAAGTAGTTAACTTGTGTCACACTAACTGCACACTGTTCTTTTAATAGTGTATGGTTTAAAAGACCGTACGAGTGTACAAGTGTCTTGAGTATTCAGGAACAGATAGATGTTATGGGCCACTTGAGAGGCTTCCCAGGATACTGCCTCCCAGCTTGGCAAGAAATGGTTATCTTCAGGGAAACTTAGCATATGCATTTGAGTTGAGTGGCTGCTGGTCTTTGCCTTCGTATTGTTGCAGCTCTTTATGGTCGCCTTGGTGAGCATTTTCAACTGCTGCTTCTGCATTCTTCACCACTGACCTTCTCTTTTTCCATTCTGGCAAGCAATGGCTGATCTCACCTGCTGTGCAGTGCAAAGTGACACCTGGGTGCTGGTGACTCTTGCGGACCACAAATACAGAGTCATATTTCAAGCTGCCCTAATGCAATGGTACAGAATAGTGCAGTAGATGCAGACTGGAATGGGTGAAGGAGGAATGATGCTTACACAAACTCATACTACAGGCTGGAGATATGCAGAAGGACTGCCTTTTGGCAATATTCACTGTGCAGACAGTGCTGCACCAAGTCATCTACCCCTGTAAGGCTGGGATGGATATTGACTTCCTGTCTACTTCCTGTGGCTTAGTCCCACAAGTGCCAGTGAGGCACCATTTGTACGGCATAGCCCTGGAAGTCAGTAATGGCTGTAGCACAGCACTTGAAGGCGCAGGGAAGGGGAAGTGCTCCATATGAGCTGAATACATGCAGTTGTGTGCACTCTAGGAAACAGGTTTAATACAATTAGCCCTTCAAATATTACATTCTCATCTGAATACAAGCTGGTTCTTTGAGTGAACAGTGACATGGTTAATACATTTTGAAAGTTGTGCTGCTGCTGATAACATTTTTGGTAACAGAGAAACAATATTAATAAACCTCAAAATCTCGCCAAAAACCAGCAAATAATATTTGCAAGCCATACATAAGGCATCCAAAATGTGTGTGCAATAATCTTTTACTTCGTGCTAATGCAATTTTCAGTCCCACGAAGCTGCTGAATTTGGCATAATACAAATGAATTTCTAGTCCCACTGTACTCTGGCAATGTCATGCTCCTCCTGGTATTTGTCAGTATTCCTGGCTGAGCCAAGAAACACCACAACTTATTTCTTCCCATTGTCTTTTGTTGCAGGACATTGTATTTCAGGATGCCAGCAACAATGTCAGTGATGCAATTATTACCTATCCTTGAAAGATCAGGGAAATGTGTCTGGAACTGCTTCTGTCCTTGTGATCCATAATGGCACTTGTTACAAATCTTGAGGATGTTGACTAAACAATAATAAAGGAACTATGACAAAGGACAGAAGCTTGTTGGTGTCAGTCATTTGAACCCAAAAAAGTCCTAGACTTCCATCTAAGAAATCACCTCAGAGCCTGCATCAGATCAGACCCGTATGGGAATAATTAAATAGGCATCCGTTAGTCTCGTGAGACCATGGATTTATGCCTTGGAAGGTTTCCAGGGCGCAGGCCTGGGCAGGATTGTATGGGAGACCGGGAGTTGCCCAAGCTGCAGGCCTTCCCCTCTCCACGCCACCGATGTTGTCCAAGGGAAGGGCACTAGGACCCAAGCAGCTTGGCACCGGTGTCGTCGCAGAGCAATGTGTTGTTATGTGCCTTGCTCAAGGACACAACACGCTGCCTCAGCTGAGGCTCGAACCAGTGACCTTCAGATCACTAGACCAATGCCATATCCACTAGGCCACATGCCAACACATGGCAATAATTGCTCAAGGAATTATTAACAACAGTAAGTACTTTTAGGTATTTTGAATTAATCACTTTTAATACTTGTTCTTAAATTATTTATTTCAATTGTAAAATGCCCCTGAACATCAGAAAATAAAACCCATGACATCCCTAACAGAAGGTAAAGTTCCACCTCCCAGCTGTAATTCAGTTCACTCTGCCCAGTTCAAGGATATGAAATACTAGCAAAACTGCCCTTCTGTTTCCAGACCAGTGAATTACAGGCATGTGGACCACAGGCAGAAGGTCAGAGCCAGCAAGACCTAGTATAGTCCAAATCAGAGCACCATGATGCTCCTGTAACATTATTGTTCTTGTCCATTTCATTATAGTGTATTGCACATTCTGTAGCCAGAACACTCCATTGATAGGTGAAAATAAATATACTGAATGCCATGTGTGAAAGTTAATGCTAAAGAAGGAGCTCATTCGGTCATTGCACCTTTTTTCGGGATTCTGTCCGATAAAGGATAGATACAATAGGCTGAACAGCTTGATACTCTGGCACTACACTTCTCTACAATTCCGCAATAGTGGTGCTATTGTGTGCAATTCAACTCTTTCAAAAGGGTTGAAATTGCTGAGAGTATTAATTTTATGCACTTGCTAACATGCTTCTGGCATATCCCTTTGTGTGCTACTTAAACACAATAATTAACTGGATTGTTTAGTTTTTATAGAGTAAACAACTCCATTAGAATAGTACGTATCAATTTGACATAAAAGTATGAACAAGTGCAAAGTTCCTCTGTATGCGTTGTTCACTTGATTACACTCATTTCCTCTTGCATCCAACAGTTCCGTTTTAAGGAGCTGTCATTCAGAAGGCAGGCTTCAAAGCTGAAATTCCAATAGCAGCAGCAAAAAATAATGCATAATGCATTAAGACTTATTTGCTTGACAATATCTTGAGATCCGTTACTAGAACCACTTCCAGCTCTCAGCAAATGGAAAATCGCATCCAGTTCATTAAAGCAAATATTGTAACTTTATGCAAAATCTCATAGTTCATAGAAGAAGTTAGCCGCAGTAGCAAAAAGGAACCCAGCTTACATAAATCCCATAAAAAATCCATAAGAACGAGAAACAGGAGCAGGTTATGGGCCAATGTGCCCCTCAAACTTGTTCTGCTATTAAATAAGATCTTGACTAATCCTCAATTTTCATCTCACTTTGTCACCAGCATCCATTACCAGAACTCTCAGTTCTTGATCCTACTCAACAACTGAACTGGGTGAAAAGCTTCAAAGGTTTGGGTAAAATGTCTTTACCCATCCTTTGGGTAAAGATGTTTTAAATCTTAACCTATAACAGCCTATCCTTGGAATAAAGTCCTTTAGCTATAGGTTCCCCAGATCAAAAAAAAATCACTCTTCCCAGAAAACAATTTAGTTGATCTACCAAATGCATATGCCATAAAGCAGAAACTGGACAAGCTAAGGTTGTTTTGTCTGCAGTATCGGAACCTAAGGGGAGAACTGATATAAGTTTATAAAATGATCAGGATTACAGATAGAATAAGTAGCTTGCATCTTAGTCCTAGTGCCAATATGTTTAATTGTGGTGGTGATGATGAATTTAATGTGAGGGGTGCAAGTTCAAAGGAGATGAATGGGGCAAGTATTTTTCTGCTTGGACTAGGTTAGTGCCTGGAATGAGCTCCCAGGCGTGGTGGCGGAGGCAGATATGATAGAGGTGTTTAAGAAGCTCTTATATAGACATGTGAAAATGCAGCAAATAGAAGGAAATGGACTACATGCAGGCAGACAGGATTAGTGTGATTTGCCATCATTATCTTAATTAGTTGGCTCAATGCCTCAATAGCAATGAGCCTGTCCATGTTCTAACCCACCCTTAGGATGGAGCCACAAATTGTATCGAATTTCCAGGTGTGGATTCATCAAGCCCACAAGAGATTTTGTGCTGAAATAGCTAGGCGTTAAGGTGACACTGCACTGAGGAGGGGAAGAGGCAATGGGAATCAGATCTTTATCTTGGGATGAGGGACTGCAATTGGCAGTGGGGAAGTGGGGAATGGACATATTGGCATTCAGGATTCAGGGCTGGAAAAAGAATTAAAGACCAACACCAAGAAAACAATTAAATAAGAAATTCCTGGAAGATAGTGGATGCCTTAAGCCACTTAGTATCTGACATAATCATGTCAGACCACCATGCAGGCAGTTCGAACATTAAAACCGAGGTAGGGTTCCAATCACAGTGTGAGACTGATCGCTTTTTCACAGAATAACTTCCAATGGGTGGCATCAACCCTTCCCCAACACACCCATTTTGCCCCTCACCTGGTTTCACCTATCACCTCCCAGCTTGTAATACTTCGGCTACCTTCATATTCTGGCTTCCTCCCCCTCCTTATCCACTTCTGATGAAGGGTCTTGGCCTGAAACATCGGCTATGTATTCCTCTCTGTAGATGCTGCCTGACCTGCTGAGTTCCTCCAGCATCTTGTGTGTGTGGCTTGGATTTCCAGCATCTGCCAAATCTCTTGTGCTTTTTTATCATGAGCACTGTACGCTTGTTCATCATCTGCACAGAGAACCCTGATCAAATCTCTGGAAGTTTCCTCCATATGTGCAAGTATCAGGTTTTTAATAAAAAACATTTGCATAGTTTGAATGGACTCTGCAGTTGGATTTCTGATCTTTTCTCTCCTTTTCAAAGGAGAGAATAAAAATGATCACTATGTCTAATGTTACCCACAAGGAAAATGCTAGACTCCCATCATCAAAGGCATGGTAACCTGGCACATAGAAATTTTGGATGACCTATGCATCCACAATAACTGTGGAACCTGAGAATCTCTTAACTCTCCATTACATCCACTTCACTATTTATTCCTCACCTGAATGAGATCTTCAGTTCCCTACAATTCCTAACTTTGTTTCACTGTGAAGATAAATCTAAAATATTTGTTGAATGCTTCTGTATTTTTCTTTTGCCCAATACAATTTCTTCTCTGCTACTTCCTCTTATCTTGAAACTAATTCCCTTATACATTTGTAGGATTTTACAATAGATTATTTTTTTTATCTATTTCCTGCTGGTTGACCAATGTTTAGGTCACCATTTGCCAATTTCCAGATCTCTCGGCAAATGCAAATTTGTTTTAAACTAACACTTGTTGATGTCATGGGAATTACTCTCACTTTTTGTGCAGAAATTCTTAAGAAGTGTCCTAGAATCAGATCTCTGGAACTAAACTATCATCACTGAGTTGATTTCAATTGGCCCAAAGAAGCAGGCTATAGGATAACAAAATTGGATGTGGTAAACTGTTGGCCAATTTCGATGACCAACTCTGCCATCTTCATTAGCGATCATGTCTAAGCATGTCTAGTCCAGTGGTCTATATACCACCACCGTCCATTCCTCCTGATTGGTTAGTCCTCATCCAATCAGGTTTCTGCTGTCCCAAATTGTTTACAATTGAATTCTAGTTCTTCCTTAGAGCAAGACGTTCATCTTTGTTAAAACGATTTTTCTCTAGTTTTATTTCAATGGCTTCTTTCACTGGCAGTCACAAAACCCATTGGCATGGCACAGTAGTTTTGTGCCATCGATGTTAATTCTTTGGCCATTGTGAATGCAATGTTCTGCTACCACCAATTTATTTCTGCAGATAACCCAAACGGATACACCTCATGTACTCCTTAATGTGAATTTCCACCATGTGCCCCGTCTGGCCAATTTACACTGCTCCGCATTCTCAGGGAATCTTGAGAAGCTGAGAACTTTGTCAAATGGTGCAAGCTGAATCATCTGCAGCTCAATGTCAGTAAGACAAAGGAGATGGTGATGGACTTTAGGAAGACTAAACCTACACTGCTCCTTATTACTATTGATGGTGAGGACATGGATGTGGTGAGGACCTACAAGTACCTGGGGGTGCACCTGGATGACAGACTTGAGTGAAGCAGAAGGGCCAGAATCGCCTCTGCTTCTTGAGGACACTGAAGTACACAGGCCTCTTCTTCACATGTCCCGATGAAGGGTCTCGGCCCGAAACATCGACAGTGCTTCTCCTTATAGATGCTGCCTGGCCTGCTGTGTTCCACCAGCATTTTGTGTGTGTTGTTTGAATTTCCAGCATCTGCAGATTTCCTCATGTTTGCTCTTCTTCACATGTTCTACCACTCTGTTGCCGCCAGTACAATCTTCTAAGCAGTGGTGTACTGGTGCAATGGCATCAACATGGGTGATGCCAACAGGCTCAATAAACTGATTAGAAAGGCTGGCTTTGTCACAGGAGTCAAACTGGACACACTGGAGACTGTGGTAGAACAAATGACCCTACAGAAAATCCTGGCAATTCTGGAAAATGTTTCTCACCCTCTGCATGCCACCTTGGCTGAAAAGAGGAGCACTTTTAGTAATAGACTAAGACAACTGCACTGCTCCAAAGAGAGCTATATGCGGTCTTTCTTACTGTCGACTGTGAGGCTCTATAATGAGTCAACCTATAGGTCAGGAAAGTGAAGAGCCTCCTACTGTTAAGACTATTTGAGGTAAGTTTTTATTTATTTTTTCTTACTTCTCTTCTAATATTTATATATCTGTGCAGTTGTAATGTTACTGTGGCACAGGTTTCCCTTGGGATCAATAAAGTATCTATCTATCTTTGACCCACATAAGCTGTGATTTGAGTTTCCTTACGGATTTGTGGATGGTATTGACTTTGAAAGCGCAAAACTACTGTGTCATGACAATGGCTTTTGGCACCGCCTGGTAAAGAAAGGCATTGAAAGCTAGAGAAAAAGAATTTTAACAAAGGCAAAGGTCTCGCTCTAAGAACTGGAATTTGATTGTAAACAATGTGGGACAGCAGAAACCCGATTGAATGAGGACTAACTCATCAGAAGGCACGGACGATGGGGGTATATGTACCACTGGACTAGACATGCCCAGGCATCATCCTGATGAAGATGGCAGAGTTTGGCATCAAAACATCGGTTAAAATCGATACCTGTATCTGGCTGGAAGCCCAAAAATAGTTTATTCATCATATATGCTGGGAAAGCACTAGATCATTTTTATTAGCAAATTATCTCTCACAGAGTTCTTGATATTAAACTAGTTAAAGCAAGCAGGATGAATCTGGATTATTTATTATAATGGTCTAATTTCTGGAATGAAATCTGGATATCCAAATTAAGTAATTTTTTCCAAATAAGAAATAAACAATAAATAATACTGAAACTAACATTGCTACCCAGAATTTCTAAAAGTTTAATTCTTCTCAATTCCATGTAAAATTTGGCTCACTAGTTTTCAAACCAAGTTTAACAATCTTGATTTGAAATTCCAATGAAACAAATTAGAAACCTTCATATTAGAATATTAATAGCTTGAAATTTTAAGTGTCTACATATAACACATTTGTGGTGTTAAACATGGCTGGAGTCTAGCTGATTCTGGAGCGAGATCAGTCATTCTATATTGTCTGTGGTGCGAGACTGACTTATGAAGCACTTCTGCACAGTATTGTTTAAATTAATCACCTGCCATCAGTTCTGTTTGATTTGTCTGTGCTTTTAGAATTGAATTGCTCATGAATTAAGAAAAAAACATGCAAACTCAATCATAAACTGTCCTAAAATGTTTAAAGGAGATTTAAAGAAAAATTTCAGATATCTTTTAAAATTGACCACTGCACCACTTCAAACAGTGAAAATTAAAAATAATCCTCAGCAATAGTAACCGATATAATCAAGAGCTTGGCACACAGGGCTTCAACAAAGGATGGTATTTCTATTAAATAGGAAGCAAGTATCTGGGTGTGGTCTCACACTTGATTCAAATGCAAACCAGCTCATCTGCAATTATATTGCATCAGTGGTTTGAGAAATACTTCTCCAATGGGACACGTGCTAGTCTTAAATCTCCTCAATTTCCCAAGTATACCATTCAGGTCAGCACCACTTATGAAATATGGTGTTGAGAAATTCAAAGGATTTCTTTGAGCAAAATAGTCCCTAGTTACTTCTCCTGGTGCTTGTAAAATCTCAATTTTCAACATAATATCATTAAAAAAAACTACTGTATATACATTTCGATATCTTCTGCTGCTGCTGAAATCCATCTCATTTTACAATCAATAGATAGTAGGAGACTGAAAACCAACAGCTCTAAAGGTCAAACAGAGAATTTATTTTGATGTTGTTGATAGTGATCACTCACATATAGGTCAGAAAGATTCCACAGTGCCTTTTGGGAATTGTAGAGTGGATGTGGAGAAGATGCTTTTGTACAGGTAAATTGAGGCAGGTCAGAAGAGTCTACAAACTAATCTGCGTTAAATCAATTGTTCATTTTGTTATGTTTGTATGGGCTTCTTACAATTCCCTATTTCTTTCCTTGACAGCTTCTGTAAACTTGCAGTGTGCAAGTCAGTGCCGTGCAGGCAGTTTGTTTTGATCATGCTGTACACGTAATCAAAAATAAAAAGAACCATCTCAAAATCCCCAAACATTTTTAAGCTTAGCCTGATGAATGGCACACATAAATGACTGGAGTCTTTTAGATGAATGTAATCCTACCTATCAAACACTAGTGCTCTCTAGAATTGCTCCACAAACAGCACATTTTCTATTTTACCATTTCCCTAATACACTCACATTGTCTTCAGTGGCACATATCTTCATTATAGGCTGCACACAGGACTTTTAAGTTGAGAAGCAAAGTTGCAATACATTTGGAATTTTATAAAAATCATTTGAATACCAATATTGGGCCGCTTAATTCAATCAGAAACCAGGAATCCAGGCTCACCACAAACCTCATGAAGAGCAGAGATAGAGTGAATGCACTCAAGTTTTTCTTCCTTGCCCCCAGAGTTGAGGAATCAAGAAATAGAGAGCATACAGTTGAGCTGAGAGGGGAAAGATTTTTATGTACTTCTTGATGCCCTCCTGCCTGTAACCAAGACCATGAAAGAAATTACAGATACAATGGTTTCTTGATGCTGCAATATAACTTAAATTCTCTGAGCTGGACAGTTTATCTGAACTATGAACCTGAACTGTTCAGAAAATGAAATGGTTCATTCTTTCAACAATAACTTGACAAATATATTAAACACAGTGGCCCCACTTAGGGTTAAAAAGAAATCGCTTAACAAAGCATCGACATGGTTAAATAATTCTGTCCGTGAGATCAAAAGATCGTGCAGAGTCGCTGAGACAAAATGGAGGTAAACGAGGTTAGAAATCTACCATGATATTTTTGAGGAAAAACTAGCCTCAACTATAAACCGACTGTTGAACCCTGCCCTAACCTATAATGTCCTCAGTCAAACATCTGCCAGTAGGTGTGAGGAATTCGTAATTTTTTTTATCAACAGGATTACTTCATTAGGGAGAGTGTAGCTACAGATATTGTAACCTCTATAGACAACCTTGTAAAAAGACAACAACCGTATCAAAATTTACAAGTATTTCTGATTCAGAACTCCAAGGATTGTAACAAAGAGTAAACCATCTGTCTATTCACACTGGGTCCCAGCAATGTCTGCCTTTTTGATGGCTATGTAGAACAGTCTATGTTCCAAGCCTACAACAGCATAACTCTCCAACTTTTCCTACGCGATGACGATATTTGCATTGGTGCTGCTTCCTGCACCCATGCTGAACTCATCAACTTCATCAGCTTTGCCTCCAACTTCCACCCTGCCCTCAAATTTACCTGGTCCATTTCTGACACCTCCTTCCCCTTTCTCAATCTCTCTGTCTCTATCTCTAGAGACAGCTTACCTACTGATATCTTTTATAAACCCACTGATTTTCACAGCTACATAGACGATACTTCTCCCCACTCTGTCACCTGTAAAAATGTCATCCCCTTCTTTCATCTCCGCCACATCTGCTCCCAGGATGAGGTTTTTCATCCCAGAATTAATGAGATGTGCTCCTTTTTCAAAGAAAGGGGCTTTCCTTCCTCTACAATCAACACTGCCTTCACATGCATCTCTTCCATTTTGTGTACATCTGCACTTACCCATCCTCCTGCCACCCCACCAAAGAAAGGGTTCCTCTTGTCCTCACCTAACACCCCACCAGCCTCTGCATCCAACACATAATTCTTCATAACTTCCGCCACCTCCCACGGGATCCCACCACCAGGCACAGCTCCCCTCCCCCCACTTTCCACTGGGATCACTCCCTATGTGACTCCCTTCTCCATTTGTCCCTGCCTACTAATCTCCCTCCTGGTACTTACCCTTGCAAGCGGAACAAGTGCCATATCTGCCCCTGCACCTCCTCCCTTACTACCATTCAGGGCCCCAAACAGTCCTTCTATGTGAGGTGACACTTCATCTGTGTGTCTGTCGGGGCCATCTAATGTATCCGGTGTGGCCTCCTGTATATCAGTGAGACCCGATGGAGACTGGGAGACCACTTCACTAAGCAATTATGCTCCATCCGCCAAAAAAGCAGGATCTTCTGGTGACCACCCATTTCAATTCTACTTCCCATTCCCATTCCAATATGTCAGTTAATGGCCTCCTCTACTGCCACAACGAGGAACAGGTTAAGCAACACTTTAAACTTCTTCTGGGTAGCCTCAAACCTGATGGCATGAACACTGGTTTCTCTTAACTTCCTGTAATTGCTCCCCCTCTCCTTCACCATTCCCCATTCCCGTTTCCTTCTTTCACCTTATCTCCTTACCTGCCCATCACCTCCCTCTGGTGCTCCTCCCCTTCCCTTACTTCCATGGTCTTCTACCCTCTCCTATCAGATTTCTGCTTTTCCAGCCCATTGTCTCTTTCACCATCAACTTTCCAGCTCTTTAATTCACCCCTCCCCACTCCTGGTTTCACCTATCACCTACCTCCATGTACTTCTTTCTCCCCTCCCCCATCTTCTAACTCTGACTTCTCATTCTGTCAGGAAAATTATTAACACATCCCTTGAAAATGGAGTTTTTCCAAGTGCCTTCAAACTTGTGACTGTCAAACTCCTACTTCAAAAGCCAAACCTTGATAGTGAGGTGCTAACTAACTACAGGCCTGGATCAAATCTTCCCTTCCTGGACAAGATTCTTGAGAAAGTCATTTTCAACTAATTCAACAACTTTCTGAATGGGAGCAATATTCTAAAAAAGTTTGAGTCAGGTTTTAGAACAAACCACAGCACAAAGACAGCCCTTACCAAAATTGACAGGGACCTTGGGCTCAGCACCGATGCTAACAGAGTCTCAGTTCTAATTCTTCTGGATCTAAATACTGCCTTCAACACAATTGAGCACACCATTCTCCCCAATCACCATGTGAACTGGATTGGCCTCTCTGGTAGTGCCTTTAATTGATTTCATTCATATATCTTAGAGAGAATTTTTTTTGTCTGTCGTCAAGACCAATTTTCTGAGATATACGATGTACCTTTTGGTGTTGCTCTGGGAAGTTGGCTTGGCTTCCTACTCTTCTCCTTATACATGCTCTCCTCAGGAGACATCATTAGAGAACATAAACTTGATTTCCACACTTACACAGATGAAACACAATTCTATATTTCAGCTGAGCCTGATGGTGATAACCCTATCTTCTCTGGCTTCTGGTATTGATGAGATAAACAAATGGATGAGTAATTTTTTCTTAAAACTAACTGAAGATAAAACTGAAACACTTTTAGTTGGTCCCAAAGCCAAAAAAGATGGACTTCTTGACAAACTTGGGAACTTGGCTCCTCTTGTAAAATCAGAAATAACTAACCAGGGTGTTATCCTTGAATCATATTTGAATTTTAATTCCCACTTCCAGGAAGTGACCAAAGCTACATCTGTTTCTGTCACATAATGAAAAACAAATTCACTTTTCACATATATTTCACATACAAACCTTTATATCAAATAGACTAAATTATTACAATGCACTTTTTACTGGCCTTCTAAACCAAACTATTGAAAAATTTCATCTCATTCAGAATGCCATCTCTGGACTTTTAATTAAAACTTGGATGAGGGAACATATCATTCCCATCCCAGATACTCTGCAACGGCTTCCTGTATCTTTTAGAATTGGTTTTAAAGTTCTCTTACTTGTTTTTAATGCTGTAGCCGTCTGTGACCAGAGTTTATCACTGAATTGTTTTGGTTTTATAATCATGCTCAAGCTCCCAGGTCTCCACCAGTCTCATAAGTTTATACAATCTCCCTCAAAAGATAATCGGCAGGTCACCTTTTTTGAACCATGTTCCTAAACTGTGGCATTCAATACCTAAAACTATAAAGGATGCAGGCTCAGCTGACACGATTAAAAGCCAGCTCAAAACCTATTTATTTAACCTTGCTTTTAACTAACATCTTTTTGTCTTTTATTTTCATGTTTATTCAAATTTTATTTTCTATTTTATATTCATGTTTGCATTTTATCCCATTGTACAGCAATTTGAACTACATCATCTGTCTGAAAAGTGCTCTATAAATGTTATTATTATTATTATTATGGGGTGCATGGGAGGGGTAGCACCTCTAGATGGGGGCTTTTCACACTCCTTTGAGTGGCTCGTCATCTATCGGTCCCCACCAACGTCCAGCTCTCACCCGTGGCTCCTCATAGCTGTTTGCATGCAACAGCTTCGACAGGCTGGCAAAACCAAGTGAGGGTAGCCAACGGGTCTGAAACCCTTGGTGAGTTAGGAACTTGCTCATCCCAGCATGCGAAGACTGCTTTGGTGGATTAGGCGGAGCAAACCCCGGGGGTTCAACGGCTGAGAAGGGGTTGCAGAAGCACATTGTGGAGTGCGTAGGGTGCGGCATAACACTTAAGAAGGCGTGGCCATCCAATGCAGCCAAGGAAGTTGCCAGACGTAACGATTCTTCGTGCCACTGGATCCTGATTTGTGAGGCCGAGAGAGTGGGATTGTCTCTGTGCAAGGCTTTCCACTTTAATATCTTTCACACGCTGGTTACATTGTGCAACCTGGAGGTGCAGTGAGATCAGAGCTGGGCTCGAGAACGGAGGTTCCCGAGTTCGATCCAGTGACAGGCTGTCCCTGAGCGGGCTCTCCATCCATGCCGGGTTGATGTCGAGCTCGCAACTCAACCTCCAAAAAACACTCCACCCTGCACAATGTAGTCTTCCTCAGACCCTGAGAGACAACCATTATTATTTAACACGAATTTGAGGGGCAACTTTTTTTTTAACACATAGGGTGGTATGTATCTGGAATGAGTTGCTGGAGGAAGAGGTTGAGCCGACCAAACACTGGCAAATGGGACTAGCCTGGATGAGGCATCTTGGTCAGCATGAGGTGAAGGGACTGCTTCAGTGTTGTATAAATATAACCATATAACAATTACAGCACGGAATCAGGCCATCTCGGCCCTTCTAGTCTGTGCCGAATGCTTATTCTCACCTAGTCCCACTGACCCACACTCAGTCCATAACCATCCATTCCTTTCCTGTCCATATACCTATCCAATTTTACTTTAAATGACAATATCGAACCTGCCTCTACCATTTCTACTGGAAGCTCGTTCCACACAGCTACCACTCTCTGAGTTAAGAAATTTGCCTCATGTTACCCTTAAACTTTTGTCCCCTAACTCTCAACTCATGTCCTCTTGTTTGAATCTCCCCTACTCTCAATGGAAAAAGCCTATCCACGTCAACTCTATCTATCCCTCTCATAATTTTGAATACCTCTATCAAGTCCCCCCTCAACCTTCTACGCTCCAAAGAATAAAGACCTAACTTGTTCAATCTTTCCCTGTAACTTAGGTGCTGAAACCCAGGTAACATTCTACTAAATCGTCTCTGTACTCTCTCTATTCTCTGTCTCTGACATTACCTACGATCTTATGCAGACTCTGTGACGTGACAGTATATTACCTTATATGTCAAGCTTTGTGCTGCTCTTCGTCAATCTTTTAAAGACTGTGTTGCAAACTTGGAATCCTCATGGGGAATCCAGCTGAAGGATCTATGAAAGTACCTTCAACCCTTAATCTTCATTTCATTGAATTGAAAAAAATTGAAGATATTGTTAAATACTTAATATTTAAATAGTTTTAAGTGTTTTATTTTTAATTTAATAATTACTAATTTTAATGCCATTTAACATTTATAATGCAGAGACATTAAGAAACAAAAAAATATTGAAAGGTTTGAAATTTGGCTGAACTGACGACATAGCTTATCCAGCTGCCGGAATTTATTGAAGTTGGCATATGTTCTAGCCCTCTCCTATTGACAGCATTCACATCCACAATGCTTTACGACCTTGCACAGAAGATCAGTGTGAAACATCATAGAATGTTGACATTCAGTTATCTACAGAAGGCAGGAACATAAGTTTATTATTTGGCAAATGAGCTTGGTTTCATTATTGGAAGAAAGTCCTGCTCATTTTATGAGCTAAAATTCAGATCTCGTTTTCTTCAAATTTAACTCCCTAAAAAAAAATTTAACTCCCATTTTTTTACATTACATTGAATTGGTACTGTTTTAATGTTGTATTTGAATTTCTATGTAAACTGTATTCCATAATTCAGTAATATTTGAGTAATATTATAAATACATTGATTAAGTAGGCCATTATCCTGGCTCCTGTGTATTTCTTTTGACTAGTTTCTAGAGTTAAAAAATATAACAGTGGCAAATGGGAAGCTTTAAAATTAACCCGAGATGACTACCTACCTGCTGAAGTGCACCACGTTTTTTTTTGTCAGAAGGACAGAAAGACATTCGAGTTAATAAAAAGCACAGTACATGTTTCTTTGGAAAAGAGAGAAACAGTCTAGTTAAAACTAAAGGGTGAAAAAGCAGACAAAATTAACAAGCAAATTGTATGTTCACGGGTTTATGAACAGTGAATGTTGGGTAATAATAATAATAAAGCAGAAGTAGCTAGCTATATTAGAAAGATAGATGCATTCGATTGCACAACAATTAACTGCTGGCGTATACTGAATGAATTAAGCAGTATTTTGAAGCAAATCAAACAGCCAATAAGAAATAAGTGCCAGTGTTACTGAGTGCAATTGATGGAAAAGCATACAGTACATTTTGCTTAGAAGTTTAACTGCTCCTACCAAACCAGCCGAAATGAACTTTGCTGTATCATGAACATAATGCAAGCACATTTAGAACCAAAATCATTGTTGATTGCAGAACACTTCAGGTTTCATAAGTGGAATCAAAAGAAAGGGTACTCAACTTCAGCTTACATGGCTGAGTTGAAGAAAATGTCCGAGCATTGTCAGATCAGTGATAAGCTTAATGATGCACTGAGAGAGCATTTCGTTTGTGGAAGCATTCATAAACAGCTGCTAACTGAAGCACAACTTGCATTTAAATGGGCAGGTGAAATCACCATAACAATGGAAACAGCAGCCAGAGATGCAAGTAAGTTGAAATCAGGAATGAAAGTAATCATGAACAAAACTCCATAGTCAAATCAGAAACCAAACCAATTCTTTCACTGTTGTGGAAGGGGCTCACAAAGACAAGACCAATGCAGAATTAAAGGCAAAACTTGCAGAAAATGCAACAAAGTAGGAGACATACAAAGAACATGTCAGGTGGACAAAAGTAAATGGACTGCAAGGGGAAGAGAAAAAGATAAAAATTCAAGTTGCTGCTTCAAAAAGAGCACTAATCTATATGCTGTTGATGAAAAATCTGATAACGATGAGAATGCCACAAGATTAGGTTGCCTTGAGATTTAAACTAACATGAGACAAGACAAGCTTACACCAGAAGTGAACTACAAATTAATTAAAATTGAATTGGAATTGGACAATGTCTGTTTCAGTCATTCCACAAATTGAGTTTGAATGGTATTTCAGAGACACTGAATTGAAACCTGTGGCTACCCAATTAATAACATACTGGAGAAAAGATGACTCCTGTGGGAATGACATTTGTAACAGTGAAATACAACAACCAACAAGCCACATTGGGCCTGTATATGGTAAAACAGGAGGGACAGCATTGTGGGATCATGATTGACTGAGACAACTACAACTTGGAGATCCATCCACTATTTGCCACATCCCCTGCAACAGAGACACCTGAAGGTAAATTAAGAAAGTTGCTGAATAATGTCACAGCATTGGAAAATTCAAGCATATCAAGGGTAAAACAGTGTTAAATGAAAATGGCACACCCAAACTTTACGAAGCCCGGCCAGTTCCTTATAACATCCACGATAAATTAGCTAAGAGCTAGATCGCATGGAGGCTCAAGGAATTCTTTCCAAGGTTGAATAGAGCCCACGGAAAATGTCAGTGGTCCCAGTAGCCAATAAGAATGGGTCTGTCAGAATCTGTGGTGATCTCAGGGTCACCATCAACCCAGGACTGAAAGTACATCAATGCCCTCTGCCCAGGTTAGAGGATTTCTTTACAAACTTTTCTGGAGGAAAACACTTCAGCAAAGTGTACTTAGCTGAGGTCTACCTACAGATGGAGATGGAAGAAGAGTCCAAAGTTTTTCTCATCATAAACACTTACAGAGGGCTTTATCACTATCATAGACTTATTCTTGGACTAGCATCTGCATATGTACTCTGTCAGAAACCTATAGACCAGGTGCTGCAAGGCTGCCCAGACACTCAGTGTTACCTGGATGACATCATTGTCACTGGTAAGGATGATGAGGAACATTTCCAAAATCTCAAGACAGTGTTAAAAAGATTAGAAGATTATGGGCTCAGAGCACAATGGAACAAGTGTGAATTCTCTAAATCAAGCATCACTTACTGTGATCACATTTTTGACGCACAAGGAAACGGTGGCATCAGACACTGTACTCATACATTGTTATGAGTGATGGAAGTGAATGCCCCATAGACTCTGCATCACGTTCCCCTGCCACTGCAGAGAAAAATTATGCACAGATTGACTGAGTCTGGTTTGGTGTGTAAAACGTTTCAACCAGTACTTGAATGGGAGAGAGTTTACACTCATCACTGACCATCAACCACTGGTGTCCACTTTTGAACAACAGAAGGGTGTTCCACTAACAGCAGCAACATGAGATGGGCTTGGTTTCTGAGAGGACACAATTACAAGATTGAATTAAGAGTATGACTAATCATGGAAATACCATTTGCCCCATTTACCCCTGAAAAAGAAAATACCTGAAAAATTTACAAAAGAGGACACCCCTCTTCACATATTCTCCCTAACGCAATTCAAATGTCTTCCTATTAAAGCAGGGATGATTCAAAGGGAAAACAGACAAGACCCCACACTGTCTCAGGTCTACAGGGCCACCCAAAATGACTGGAATGTGCAGCAGAGCTTCCTGTCCCCCATTTTTACCAGTGCCAGGATGAACTTGCCCTTGATGGGGTTTACCTTATGTGGAGATTGAGAGTTGTTGTATCATCCAAGCTGAGAGCTAAAGCGTTGAAGGAGCTACCTGCCGGTCATCTCGGCAAGGTCAAAATGAAAGTGTTGGCTCAAAGCTTTGTCTGGTGGCCTGGGATAAATCAGTAGATCAAGTAGTTTGCCAAGCCCTGTTCGGGATGCCAACATGTCCAGAAGATGCCAAGAGCAGACACTCTCCATCCATGGAAATGACCTGCATAGCCCTGGCAGAGGATTCACGTACATATTACTGGACCATTCATTTGCACAATTTCTTGATAGTAGTGAATGTAGCTACAAAGTGGCCAGGAGTGTCCCAATAGCCTCCACCACAGTGTGCACACTGGTGATGTGTTGAGAAGCCTCTTCTCAAGGACTGGTGTTCCAGAACACTTAGTCAGTGACGATGGATCACAGTTTGTCGCAGAACCGTTTCAGTCATTCCTGAAAATAAATGCAATAAGATATATTACATCTGCACCATACCACCCAGTTAGAAATGGCTTGGTGGAAAGGTTTATCCAGAGTCTAAAGAACAGACTATGAGCAATGTCAGCAGCACCCACCACACTGATACTAAGCAATTTCCTCCTTGCATATCACAATGCAGCACAGACCACAACCAACAACTCACCTGCTAAGCTGTTCCTGGGTTATCCCTTGTGCCCATGCTTGGATCTCTTCAAACCCAATCTCAGAAGGCATACGCAGGACAAAGAGCTGAGACAAGTTGAAGTCTCCTCAAAAAAGAAGGTTTGATGTTTCACTCCTGGACAAGCAGTCCTGGTGAGGGACTACAGAGATGATCAAAAGTGGGTACGTGGAAAGATTAAGGACAGAACTGGGCCAGTCTCCTACACAGTGGGAACTGTGCCTGATGTCATCTGGAGACAACACATTGGTCAGTTGAGGAGAGCAGAGCTAATTATTTGAGAAGGAAGGTGACAGAGCTGTCAGAACCACTTCCTGTAGTCCCAGACACAAATCCTACAACCAACACGGAGGATGCCCCAGAATCTGAGATTATTTCTCAGCCACAATTCTGACCTGCCAAGTAGAGTGAACACCACCCACTCCCCCACACCTCTGTCAGAAAAGATGTTACCCCACAGGTGTAAGAATTCCTCCACAGCAATTAAATCTTTAGGCCTGAATGGGACAATTTAAAATTTACTATGCTGTGGATGGCTATATAGTAGTCATAATATATATAGTATTATAACCATGACGAGAGAGCAATACGTTACATATTTGAGTTGAGATGCATGCCATATTGTTTTGGAGCTTATAGCTAAGCAGGGAGGATTGTAGTATATTCAGTATTTGGGTAATATTGTAAGTACAGTACATTGTTTGATTAAGCATTCACTGTTTGTTTACACGATTCATTATGGGTTATATGCAATAGGTTATTATGCCACCACAGTATATGTGAGCATCACACTAAAGCAAAACTATGTAGACCATTATCCCAGCTCCTGTGGTTTTCTTTCAATTAGATTCTGGAGTTACAAAACATAACATAAACCATGCAGACATTGCCTTGGACTCATTCAAGGTTTTAAAATGCTTTTTCAGCCTTGCATACCCAGAGCAATCATTCCTTTTGACGCTGTTAGTGCATCTTCAGAGTGGTGTGTGTACAGTTTCCACCAACATCAGGCTGAAAAGGGAGACAAGAATAAGATGAACTACACTTAGACAAAGCATTGATTGAAAATTCAAGAATTGTTATTGACCCCTGGAAATTGTAGGTGTGAAATTCATGAAGACCCAAGCCACTCGAATAGTGTGTTTGCACTGATGGATTCAAATTGCAGCACAAAAGTCAGAAGATCTTCTGGTAAAAAATAAATTCACACCGCAATTCCAAATGATCCAGTGCTCCTCTCATCTCTTCAGTCACTTGCCAAAACTACAGCCATTAATTAAATAGTTTGATATCTACATGGAGCGACCTGCACTGGAAGGGACCAAATCCTGGGTGAGAGGTTTACTACTGCTACTTTTGAAAGTTTAAACTAGTTTGGTAAAGAGATGGGAACAAGAGCACCAGGTCAGATAATAAAGGAATAGAAAGGAAGGTAGCTGTCAGGGCCAGTAAAAACAGGCAGGAACAAAATAAGTGGAACAGATAGTTTGAAGTGTGTGTATTTTAATGCTAGGAGAATTATGGATAAAGGTGATGAACTTAGAGCATGGATCAGCACATGGAACTACAAAGGTGTGGCCATTACAGAGATTTAGCTAAGAGACGGATAGGAATTGGTGTTTAATGTCCTAGGGTTTCAATGCTTTAGAAAAGATAGGGGGGGGGGGTAAAAGGCTGGAGTTGCACTACTAATCAGAGAAAATGTCACACAGATATGCACTCAGAAGTAACAATAATGGAGGGCTCAAAAATAGGAAGGGTGCAATCACTCCGATTGTTTTAGAAACATAGAAAATAGGTGCAGGAGTAGGCCATTTGGCCCTTCGAGCCTGCACTGCCATTCAGTATGATCATGGCTGATCATCCAACTCAGAACCCTGTACCTGCTTTCTCTCCGTGCCCCCTGATCCCTTTAGCCACAAGGGCCATATCTAACTTCCTCTTAAATATAGCCAATGAACCGGCCTCAACTGTTTCCTGTGCAAAAGAATTCCACAGATTCACCACTCTCTGTGAAGAAATTTTTCCTCATTTCGGTCCTAAAAGGCTTCCCCTTTATCCTTAAACTGTGACCCCCTCGTTCTGGACTTCCCCAATATCGGAAACAATCTTCCTGCATCTAGCCTGTCCACTCCCTTTAGAATTTTATATGTTTCAATAAGATCCCCCCTCAATCTTCTAAATTCCAGCGAGTATAAGCCGAGTTGATCCAGTCTTTCTTCATATGAAAGTCCTGCCATCCCAGGAATCAATCTGGTGAACCTTCTCTGTACTCCCTCTATGGCAAGAATGTCTTTCTTCAGATTAGGGGACCAAAACTGCACACAATATTCTAGGTGCAGTCTCACCAAGGCCTTGTACAACTGCAGTAGAACCTCCCTGCTCCTGTACTCAAATCCTTTTGCTATGAATGCCAACATACCATTTGCCTTTTTCACCGCCTGCTGTACCTGCATGCCCACTTTCAATGACTGGTGTACAATGACACCCAGGTCTCGTTGCATCTCCGCTTTTCCTAATCGGCCACCATTCAGATAATAATCTGTTTTCCTGTTCTTGCAACCAACGTGGATAACTTCACATTTATCCACATTAAATTGCATCTGCCATGAATTTGCCCACTCACCTAACCTATCCAAGTCACCCTACATCCTCTTAGCATCCTCCTCACAGCTAACACCGCCGCCCAGCTTCATGTCATCTGCAAACTTGGAGATGCTGCATTTAATTCCCTTGTCTAAATCATTAATATATATTGTAGACAACTGGGGTCCCAGCACTGAGCCTTGCAGTACCCCACTAGTCACTGCCTGCCATTCTGAAAAGGTCCCGTTTACTCCCACTCTTTGCTTCCTGTCTGCCAACCAATTCTCTATCCACATCAACACCATACCCCCAATACCGTGTGTTTTAAGTTTGCACACTAATCTCCTGTGTGGGACCTTGTCAAAAGCCTTTTGAAAATCTAAATATACCACATCCACTGGCTCTCCCTTATCCACTCTACTAGTTACATCTTCAAAAAATTCTATAAGATTCGTCAGACATGATTTTCCTTTCACAAATCCATGCTGACTTTGTCCGATGATTTCACCTCTTTCCAAATGTGCTGTTATCACATCTTTGATAACTGACCCTAGCATTTTCCCCACCACCGATGTCAGACTAACCGGTCTATAATTCCCCCGTTTCTCTCTCCCTCCTTTTTTAAAAAGTGGGGTTACATTAGCCGCCCTCCAATCCTCAGGAACTAATCCAGAATCTAAGGAGTTTTGAAAAATTATCACTAATGCATCCACTATTTCTTGGGCTACTTCCTTAAGCACTCTGGGATGCAGACCATCTGGCCCTGGGGATTTATCTGCCTTTAATCCCTTCAATTTACCTAACACCACTTCCCTACTAACATGTATTTCCCTCAGTTCCTCCATCTCACTAGACCCTCAGTCCTTTACTATTTCCGGAAGATTATTTATGTCCTCCTTAGTGAAGACAGAACCAAAGTAGTTTTTCAATTGGTCTGCCATGTCTTTGTTCCCTATGATCAATTCATCTGTTTCTGACTGTAAAGGACCTACATTTGTCTTGCCCAATCTTTTTCTTTTCACATATCTATAAAAGCTTTTACAGTCAGCTTTTATGTTCCCTGCCAGCTTTCTCTCATAATCTTTTTTCCTTTTACTAATTAAGCCCTTTGCCCTCCTCTGCTGGTCTCTGAATTTCTCCCAGTCCTCAGGTGTGCCACCTTTTTTTTGCTAATTTATACTGCAGATCCCCAAAGGTCACTGGGACATTGAGGAAAAGATGTGCAGGCAGATTAAGCAAAGGTGCAAAAACAATAGGGATGTTGTCATGGGGGTCTTCAAATTTCCTGATAGAAACTGGTACCTTCTTAGTGCAAGTGGTTCAGATGAGGCTGAATTTGTTAGATGCATCCAGGAAGGTTTCTTAAATCAATAAGGGAGAGATGAAGGGAGGAACATTTGTCTGGATGCAGAGGACGTGGATGAGGTCCTTAACGAGTGCATTATATTAGTATTTATCAAGGAGAAGGATGTGGAGGATTGGATTGTATTGATGATGAGCTAGGATATTTTGAAGTTGAGGAGGAGGAGTGTTGGTCTCTTGAAGAGCATTATGGTGGATATGTCTCCAGAGCCCCAGGTTTTCGAGAGAGGCAAGAGAAGAGATTTATGGGGCCTTGACTAATATCTTCATGCCTTCTCTAGCCACAGGCAGGGTTCCGGAGGACTAGCGAGTAGCTAATTTTGTTCCATTAATCAAGAAGGGCACCAGAGATCATCCTGAAAACTATAGACCAGTGAGCCTCATGTAAGAGGTAGGGAAGTTAATGGAGAGAATTCTTAGGAATGGGAGTTATGAGCATTTGGAAAACCATGGCCTAATTAGGGAGAGCCAGCAATGGCTTTGTGCAGGGCAACTCATGCCTTACTAACTTGATTGAATTTTTTTGACAAGGTGATGAGGGTGATTGATGAAGGTAGAGCTATGGATATTGTCTACATGGATTTTAGTAAGGCATTTGACAAGATCCCTCATGGGAGGCTCATCCAGAAGATTAAGATGCATGGGATCCACGGAGAATTGTCTGTTTAGATACATAACTGGCTTGCCCATGGAAGACAGAAGGTAGTGGTTGAAAGGATTTATTCTAGGGCAAGTCTGTAATTAGTGGAGTTCCACAGGGATCTGCACTGGGACCTCTGCTGTTTGTGATATATATATATATAAATGACCTGGATGAAAATGAAAATGGATGAAAAACCCTTAACGGCGTTGATGAGTAGAGAGATCTTGGGGTGCAAGGTCTTAGCTCCCTGAAAGTGGCTACACAGTTGATGGGGTAGTTAAGAAGGCATACAGCATGCTTGCCTTAGTCAAGGCACTGAGTTAAGAGGTCACAAAGTTATGTTGCAGCTTTATGAAACACTAGTTTGGCCACAACTGGAGTACTGCACACGATTCTAACAAACCCCATTACAGGAAGGACATCGAGACTTTGGAGAAGGTGCAGAAAAGGTTTACCAGGATGTTGCCTGGACTAGAAGGCATGCGCTATAACTGGAGGCTGGATAATCTTGGTTTGTTTTCTCTGGAGCAGTGGAGGCTGAGGGGAGATCTGATCGATGTCTATAAGATTACGTGAGGCAAAGATGGAGTAGACAGACAGTAACTTTTTCCCAGGATTGAAATATCTAATGCCCAAGGGCATGTATTTAAGGTGAGAGGGGTTAATTTCAAAGGACGTACCTGGAATGTGCTGCCCTGGGGAGGCGGTAGAGGCAGACTTTTATGAGGTGCTTAGATAGGCACAAGATTGTGAGGAAAATGGAGGGATATGGACATTGTGTAGGCAGAAGAGATTAGTCTAGCTGGCCATCTGATTACTAATTTAATTGGATCGGCACAACATTGTGGGGAAAAGGACCTGTTCCGATGCTACACTGTTCTATGTTCAATGCTCTAATCAAGACAGTGACGAATGCAAATTTCCTGGATTTTCACCCCTTCAGATTAAAAAGTCAATTGGCTGTTAATTAATAACAGTGCCTTTGCTATTACTGGCTTCTGAGGAACATCAACTACTTGAAATTTCACCCCACAGTCTGCAATTCATCCCTTAACTTTGAAATGGGGTGCATGCATTACCAGAATAGGCTTTAGTGAGAGTTCACAGGTGAGAACAGCTATGCTCCTATTGACTGTAAATTACTTAGCCCTTGATTCAGTGTAGGCAGGATGGTGGTTAAGGCAGTGGAATGCTCCCCTTGCAAGATGTGGGAAGTCAGGGAATCTCATGGTCTCCCTGATGACTACATCTGCAGGAAGGGCACCCAGCTGCAGCTGCTGACATAGTGGGTCATGGAACTGGAGTTGAACGTGTTCAGTATCATCTGTGAAGCTGAAGGCTTCTTAGATAAGGCTTTCGCTGAAGTAGTCATACCCAAAGTACAGGCTGCAGAAAGATAGGTGGCGACCAGGAGAGGTAAAGTGAGAAGGCAGTCAGCGCAGGATTCCACAGTGGTCATTCCCCTCAGGAATACGATTACCCCTTTTGATACCACAGCAGCTGTCACGTCAGTGGCACTGTGACCAGCTCGGAGGTTCAGCAGGGAAGGGTAAAGTCAGACAGAGTAATGCTGATAGGAGACTCGATAGTTGTGGGAAAAACAGGAAATCCTGCGGCTAGTAAAGAGATACCAGTGCGGTGTGTTGTCTCCTGGGCGCCAGGATCAAAGGAGCTGCAGAACATTCTCAAGGGGGAAGGTGAGCAGCCAGCGGTCATGGTGCACATTGGCTCCAATAATATAGGTAAAAAGGGGGAATAGGTCTGCACAGTGAGTACAGGGAGTTAAGAAAGAGGTGGAAAATCAGGAGCTCAAAAGTAGTAATTGCTGGTTTTCTTCCAGTGCCACATGCTAGTCAGTGCAGGAATAAAAAGATAGAATAGATGAATGAGAGACTGAGAATTAGTGCAAAGCGCAGAATTTCAGGTTCTTAAGTCTTTGCAGCCTCTTCAGGGGCAGGGGTGATCTGTACAAGAAGGTTTGGACTGCATGTCAACTGAAGAGGAACTAACATCCTGGCCAGGAGATTCACTAGTGATACTTGGTAGGTGTTGGAGGGGGTTGTCAAACTACTTTCTTGACCTCAAAGCCTTCCGCAGCTTTCTTGACCATTCCACGTCAAGAAGGCCTCAAACGCCTCTGCTACTTTCTGGACAATAGACCTCACCAGTTCCCCACCACCACCACACTCCTCAGGTTGCCGGAACTGGTACTCACACTTAATAACTTCTCTTTTGGCTCTTCCCACTTTCTTCAGACCAGGAGTGTAGCTATGGGCACTCGCATGGGCCCCAGATATGTCTGCCTCTTCGTGGGTTATGTGAAACAGTCTATGCTCCAAATTTATACTGGTACTGCTCCCCAACTTTTCCTTCGATACATTGACAGCTACATTGGTGCTACTTCCTGCACCCGTGCTGAGCTCGTCAATTTCATCAACTTTGCCTCTAACTTCCACCCAGCCCTCAAATTCACTTGGTCCATCTCAGACACTTCTCTCCCCTTTGTCGATCTCTCAGTCTCCATCTCTGGAGACAGACTGTCCACTGACACCTTCTATAAACCCACTGACTCCCATAACTACCTCGACTATACCTCTTCCCACCCTGCCAAATGCAAAAATGCCATTCCCAATTCCCAGTTCCTCCGTCTCCACTGCATCTGCTCCCAGGATGAGACTTTCCATTCCAGGATAACTCAAAGTCCTCTTTCTTTAAGGATCATGGTTTCCCTTCTGCCGTCATCAATGATGCCCTCACCTGCATCTCCTCCATTTCCCG
The DNA here is from genome assembly GCF_030144855.1 of Hypanus sabinus. Lineage (NCBI taxonomy): Eukaryota > Metazoa > Chordata > Chondrichthyes > Myliobatiformes > Dasyatidae > Hypanus > Hypanus sabinus. The sequence continues at coordinate 48,761,720 of NC_082738.1, forward strand.
CACTCCGGCCCTAACCCCATCCTCCCGTCACCAAAACAGGGACTATGTTCCCCTTGTCCTCACCTACCACCCCACCAGCCTCCGGATCCAGCACATTATCCTCCGCAACTTCCGCCACCTTCAACAGGACCCCACCACCAAGCACATCTTTCCCTCTCTACCCCTCTTCGCATTCCGTAGGGATCGTTTTCTCCATGATTACCTGGTCCACACATCCCTCCCCACAGATCTCCCACCTGGCACTTATCCCTGCAAGCGTAAGTGCTACACCTGTCCCTACACCTCCTCTCTTACCACCATTCTGGGCCCCAAACAGTCCTTCCGGGTGAGGCAACACTTCACTTGTGAGTCTGTTGTGGTCATCTATTGCATCCGGTGCGGCTTCCTCTACATCGACGAGACCTGACGCAGATTGGGGGACTGCTGCGTCGAGCATCTCCACTCCGTCCGTCACAATAGACAGGATCTCTGGTTGCCACCCACTTCAACTCTGCTTCACATTCCCACTCTGATATGTCCATACATGGCCTCCTCTACTGCCATGATGAGGCCAAACTCAGGTTGGAGGAGCAACACCTCATATACCGTCTGGGTAGTCTCCAGCCCCTTGGCATGAACATTGAATTCTCCAACTTCCGGTAATTCCCTCTCCCTCCCTTCCCCCATCCCACCTTCACTCTGTCTCCTCTTCTAGCTGCCTATCACCTCTCATGATTCCGCCTCCTTCTACTACCCATAGTGCTTTCCCCTTACATTCCTTCTTCACCTCTCCTGCCTATCCCCTCCCTGCTTCCCCTCCCCCACCCCTGGATCTTTCCCCTTACTGGTTTTTCACCTGGCACCCACCAGCCTTCTCCTTCCCACCCTCCCTCCACCTACTTTATAGGGCCCCTGCCCCCTCCCTCTTCAGTCCTGACGAAGGGGCTCAGCCTGAAACATTGACTGTTCATTTCTACGGATGCTGCCTGACCTGCTGAGTTCCTCCAGCGCGTTGTGTGTGTTGTCAAACTAGTTTGACAGGGGATGGGAACCACATCACCAGGTGAGAAAGTGGAGGGATGAGAGGAAGGTAGACATCATTACTAGGAAGAACAGGCAGGAGCAAAGTGATAGACTCAGTGGGACAGTAGGTTGAAATACGTGTACAAAGTTTTCAATGCTAGTGTTATGGGTAAGGATGATGAACTTCTGAGTATGGATCATTACATGGAACCACAATGTTGTGGCCATAAGAGACTTGCTTAAGGGCACAATAGATGGGTGCTTAATGTCCCAGGGGTTTAATGTTTTAGAAAAGACAGAGGAGGAAGTAAAAGGTCCGGGAGGGGGGGGCGGGGTGGTTGCACTGTTAATGAGGGACATATCACAGCTTCACTCAAAGGGGTCATAATGGAGAGCTCATCCACTGAGTCTATACGGGTAGAATCACTTTAATGGGATCATACTACGGGGCCACTCAATAACCACTGCGACATTGAGGAACAGGTATGCAGGCACATTAGGGAAAGGTGTGGAACCAACAGGGTTGTTGTGGAGCAGGTACCCTCAACCTGGAGCCCACAGACCCCTCACTTAATGGTATTGGTCCATGGCATGAAAAAGGTTGAGAACCCCTGTTGTAGAGGGTAATTTCAACTTCCCTAATATAGACTGGGGCCTCTGTAGTGCAAGAGGTTAGGATGGGACAGCATTTTTTTAGGTGCATCCAGGAGGGTTTCCTAAAACAATATGCGGATAGCACAATAAGAGAAAAACTCATACAGGACCTGGCATTGCGTAATGTGCCTGGCCAGGTGACTGGACTTTCAGTGGGAGAATGAGGGAGAGCAAATTGGAAACACTTGTTTTTGGGCAAGTTCACATCTCACATATGGATGGTGTTTATAGACCAAGTGCAATGAGTACAAGACAGGTATGTTCCAATAATGAACGAAGGATGAGGAGAAGGAAGATAATGTCACCTTGGATGTCAAGAGAGATGATGAATTTAGTCAATAGCTAAAAGGAAATTAATGCATGGCTTGGGAAACTAAGATCAAACAGAACCATTCAGCATTATAAAGAAGTCAGGAAAGAATACACTGGCCATGAAGAGTCATTGGCAAGGCGGATTAAAGAAAATCCAAGGCGTTCTATATATAAATCTAAAGCTGAGAAATACTAGGGAAGAGGTAGGGCCACTCAAGGATAAAGGAGGGAACATTTGCTTGGAGGCAGAGGATATGAGATAAGTCCTAAATGAGTGCTTTGCATCAGTATTTACCAAGGAGAAAGAAGTCAAGGATAGGGAGATGAGTGTAGAGCACTAATTTGCTAGGGCATTTTGAAATAAGGGAGTCTCTTTCAGAACGTTAAAGTGGATAAGTCCCCAGGACTAATTAAGATATACCCAAGGTTATCGAGCGAGGCAAGAGATGCGAATGCTGTGGCTTTCACCGATATCGTCATGTCCTCTCTAACCACGGGCAATATCCCGGAGGATTGTCATTCTGTTATTAAAAAAGAGAAGCAAGGATACTCTTAGAAACTATAGACCAGTGAGTCGCATGTGAGTGGTAGGGAAATTGCTGTAGAAGATTCTTAGGAGTAGAATTTATGAACATTTGGAAAACCATGGCCTAACTGGGGAAAAGCAGCATGTGTGAGGCACGTCTTACTAACTTCACTGAGCTTTTCAAGGATGTGACCAAGGTGACTGATGGTGGTTGAGCTATGGATGATGTCTATATAGATTTTAGTGAGGTCTTTACAAGGTCCCTCATGGGAGACTCATGTAGAAGATAAAGATGCATAGGATCCATGGTGAATTGGCTGCTTGGATTCACAATTGGCTTGGCCAAAGAAGAGTAATGATTGATGAGACTTGTTCTAGCTGGAGGTCTATGACCAGCGGTGTTCTATAGACACCTGTACTGGGGCCTCTGTTGTTTGATATAAAATGATCTGGATGAAAACCTAGATGGGTGGGTTAGTAAATTTACAGATGAAATGAGGATTGATAGTGTTGTGGATAGCATAGAAGACTAACAAAGAATACAGCCGGATATACTTCACTTGCAGATATGAGCAGAGAAGTAGCAGATGGAGTTTAACCCAGACAAATATAAAGCATTGCACTGTGGGAGATCAAAAGTAAAGAGACATTGGCAATGTTGATGAACAGGAGTATCTTGGGCTCCAAGTTCAGAGCTCCCTGAAAGTGGCTACACAAGTTGATAGGGTGATTAAAAAAAAAGGCATAGGCCATGCTTACCTTTCTTAGCTGAGGAATCGAGTTCAAGAGTCTGGAAGTTATGTTGCAGCTTTATAAAACTCTAATTATGCCACATCTTGAGTACTGCATTCAGTTCTAGTCGTCCAATTATAGGAAGTATGTTGAGGTGTGGTGGAGTGTGCAGAAGAGGTTTACTTGATGCTGAGAGCATGCACTTACAGTAGAGTTTGGACAAACTTCGTTGTTTTCTCTGGTGTGGCAGAAGCAGAGGGGAGATCTGATAGAGGTTTATAAGATTATGAGAGGCATATCTAATACCAGGGGCATGCATTAAAGGTGAGAGGGGGGAAGTTCAAAGCATACAGTCGGCCCTCCTTATCCGCGAGGGATTGGTTCCGGGACCCCTCGCGGATACCAAAAAATGCAGATGCTCAAGTCCCTTATTCAACCTGTTGCAATGCGGTGGACCTTAGGACTCAGCGGAACCCCGGACCGTATTTAACCTGTCTCAGTGTGGCGGACATTAAGACCCGGTGCCGGAGCTCTGAATCCACAGTGTTTCTGTTCACGAAAGTAATCACAATCACGATTGAAACTAAAGTGGAAATAATAAAGCGATCGGAAAGAGGTGAAATGCCATCGGTCATTGGAAAAGAGTTAGGCTACGTCGGTCAATGATCGCAACAATTTTGAAGGATAAAGTGAGAAAGCCCCTGCCCGATGAAAGCTACAATTATTACTAAGCAACGCAGTGGTTTAATTATTGGGTTTTGATCCTCCACATCAACCAGGCACGGATGCGCACTCGATAGTGATCAGTCACTGGATCGAACTCGGGAACTTCCGTTCCCAAGCCTGGAGTTGAAACATACGTTCTTAAGTGTTTTATATGCATAGAAGATAAAATATATACTATATACTAAGACAAACGTTTGACTGACTGACGCTAAATAATACCGGATGTACCTGTTCCGACTTACTTTGTAAGAGAACTTCCATTTTTTTTCGATTCCGATCCACAATAACCGACACACATCCTCCCGTATACTTTAAATCATCTCTAGATTACTTATAATACCTAATACAATGTAAATGCTGTGTAAAATAGTTGTTACACTGCATTGTTTAGGGAATAATGACAAGAAAACAAAGTCTGTACATACTCAAACAACAAGAATTGGAAGAGCACTTCCAGGTTTTCTCGATTCGCATTTGGTTGAATTCGTGGACGTGGAACTCGCGGATAAGGAGGGCCGACTGTATTTTTGTTTTACAAGAGTTGTGGGTGCCTGGAATGCGCTACCTGGAGTGGTGGTGGTGGGTGTTCAAGAGGCTCTTAGATAGGCACATGAATGTGCAGGAAATGGAATGATACAAACACTGTGTAAGCAAAATGGATTATTTAGTTGGGCATTTGATTTGTAATTTAATCAGCTCTGCCATGAAGGGCCTGTTCCTGTGCTGTACTGCTCTAAGTTCTAAAGTGTGATCTGCCAGACAGTTTTCTGTAAGATTACTTTCAATGAAATGTTAATGGCTTTAATAATCTTTCCAACATGCATTCCCATATTTTTTTTCCCATATCATGGATGACGAGGCAGCAGGAGGAATACAAGATACTATAGCTAGAATCCACACTGAATTTCCCACAGAATCCAGCCCAAGATAGCTACAAACATGCTTCATTTCCTACAGCTATGATTCCTCCCACTCATGCACTAGCAGCTCGATCAGGGAGCCATGGATTCAGGCAGTGATAAGGAGCCTCTTCCATTTTGCACCGACTGCATCAGATAAGGATAATTTACTTGGAGCACAGAGAGAAGCCTATTAACTCCCATCCCCAACTAGCTGGCTTCCCCAGCATTTTAAGGACTTCCACGGATATCCAATGATTCCTTGATTGTCCATTTAAGGATATAATATAACCACTCCATGCTCTTCAACAGTTTAAATAATAGGTTCTTCACTCTCCCTATCATCACCTTGTGTTAATTAAAAACATTGTTATAATCTTTTTATTCATGAGCACTCTCCAACAACAATTTGTATATGAATTGTGGTTTTATATTACAAAATTATTACAAACCAACTTAGAAGTGGATTAAAACTCAACACTCAAATCTAAAATACTGACTTCTCTAAATCAGAGTAGTGACAATATTTCAAAACAATGCTGGTTGTGAAGCACTTTGGAAATCCTTCAGTTGCAAAACGATGTTTGCAAATGGAGTTTGAATTTTTTTACTCCAAACTGTCTGAGTCAAAAAGGATTTTGTTTTCTGCAGGACTTGTGTGAGCAAGCAGAGCAGAAAAATTACTTGAAGCAATTATTATAGAGTGCAGCCTTGCCTTCTTTTCAGCTATAAACATGTGTCTTGCGCCTCCTTACTTCAGCTTCACCCTGTATTGTAAAATTGCATTTTAACTACCTGGACACTATTCTTAACCCAGAGAGAAGTGTTCCAGCTGATTGCTTTGCAAAATGTGTAGTATTTGCTGTAGCACCCAATTGGAATGCTCTAAATTAATTCCAGTTGAAACACCTGCTCCGTTATATTTAAATTCCATTCCTTCTCTCAGTGTGACTATCAGCAGTAAATGAAAAGCTCAGCCATAATCTTCCAGTAGCCTTCGTTTAATTTGCATGAGCCTTGAAACAACATGGGCACAATGGGTTAGCACATAATCAAGCAGTTACGGATTCTTTAATAATGGAAATTTACTTGAGTTACCTGCATCCAAAATTCACAACTTTAGTGCCAACTTTTACCAAATGAATAAACTCCTTGTGAAAGCCTTTGCCATGGTTCTAGAAGTGCAGTCTTTCATGGCTAGCTTAAAATCCAGTTTAATAGGTGAAGTAACGTGTGAGAGAAGGGTGAGAGTGGAACACACAAAGCACAGAAAATTAGGTTTAGAACCAGATTTTCAAAGCAGCATACGAGGAGTGACTGATAAGTTCGTGGCCTAGGTTGAAGGCGTCACTTTTAGAAAACCTAGCACATTTATTTTTCCTACATGTACACATTTAGTCCAGTGGTCGTGGAGCAGACGGATCCCTTCTTTGTAAAAGTTGGCATCTTGGACCTCCAGAAGTGGGCCACAGCAAGGGGCCTGATAAGTTTGTGGCCTATGGTAAAAGGAGATGAGTTATTAACTTCAAACTTTCTGCATAATCACTCAAAGAGTTGACCTGCATGTGCATGTAACGAGAGCTGTATAACTCATCTCCTACCTTAGGCCACAAACTTATTAATCACCCCTGCTGTGGACCACCTGCAGGTCCAAGACGCTCTCGTTATTTGCACTTGCAGCTCAACTCTTTGGGTGATAATGCAGAAAGCTTGAAGTTAATAACTCATCTTCTTCTACCTTAGGCCATGAACTTACCAATCACCCCTGCCGTGGACCACTTCCACAAAGAAGGGATCCGTATGCACCATGACCACTGGACTGAGTGTTTAGATGTAGGAGGGGACTATGTTGAAAAATAAATGTGCTCGGTTTTTTAAAATTGACTCCTTCTACCTTAGGCACGAACTTACCAATCACCCCTGATATTGTCAAAGTCTGGCAGCAGCCAGCCAGCTATCTCTTCCCTTTGCCTGGTCACAGCCTCAGTGCAAACAGGGCTTCTCTACTGCCACATTAGATCCACAAATTCTTGAAAATCAAAAAAAAGCTCTAGATGCTATAAATTTGAAGAAAGTATAAAAACTGCAGGAATTATTCAATAGGTCACTTGGAAAGAATGTTTGAGTGTTTTGCTGGTGGGAAGGGAGGAGGTGAAAGTTCATGTGTTTCCTCTCCTGCAGTTGCATAGGAAGGTGCCATAACACAGGGAACGGCTGGTGGGAACAGAAGGTCTGACTATGGAGTTACAAGTCACAAATTCTTGGCAAGAGTCAAATTACAGCTTTAATCATTTTGAATACTTTTGAGTCCAAGTAATTGATCTGATAATTTTGGTCTTCATTCCTTATCTGCTCATCAAATGTTGTTAGTGATAGTTACATAGCAAAGAAATAGGTTCTTCATTCGAACTGGTCCATGCTCACCAAGATGCCCATCAAAGCTAGACTCATTTGCCTGTATTCTCTCTTTGAAGCCGTTGCACTAATATTTTGGTCAGTTTAACTCATCCAAAAGCAAGTTTACTTCTGTTTTCTATTTATTAATTCAATGAATATTCAATGACGATTGTACACTCTAGTATCAATTGTTTGGTGACAATAAAATATTTGTATTTGTATTGTATTTGTACTAGACTTTAAATGTAATTTAATTAAAAAGAAACACTGAAATAATGGTCTTGTTCCTGTAGCATCAACTCCCCCCTTTGCAATTATAACTTCTGATTGCTTCAATAAACTCTATACTTATTTGAGCTATCCATAATTAGTCAACTTCTAGTTTTATCCCCAAATAGACTATATTCATTAATCTCTAATCTTTTTTAAACTCCATGACTCTAACTGTGTCTCTATCATCACTGTTGGGTTTGTCATTAAAGACAGCAGTCTTCCTTCCTATTCTCTGTCCACCTTTCATAATCTTTAGGTTATCCTTAACTCCCAAGTTACCCATAAGGATATTTCTCCTTGTCAAAGACCACTCTTCATGTACCTAATAGGTCTAAATAAGCCATTCTGTTTGTCAAACAAAGTAAATTCATATCAATGTTCCTTAAACATCTTAGAACTTTTTAATGTCATTATTGTTTCATCCCTTTTATTTTATATAAAGTCCAAAAAGAAAATCTAATTCTTAATGCTACTTCCACAACTGGGAAACTTTTCTATCACAAACCAAATGGAAAATGATGGCATCTTGCTGCTGGATAGGCACTGTAGATGTCTCACGAATGTATTTAAAAGGAAGCTCAATGGTTTCATTAAACAGAAGGGAAAACAAAGGCATGCTGTAGAGTTTCATGAACTATATTTGAAAGGCTCAATAAATCATGAATCACAGTTACAGATCCTCCCTAATTTACGACAGTTTTTTTCCCCCAGAGAACTGCTCATTACCCAACAACAGCTCACAAGTCAGAAGCATGGCAATATGCTTAAATATAAAAGTAGGCCAACAAATAAAAATAAAAGCCCAGAGAGGGTGCAGAGGAGATTTGCCATGATGTTGCCTGGATTAGAGAGCATGCCCTATGAGGATAGGTTGAGCAAGGTAGGGCTTTGTTCTTTCGAGCGAAGGAGGATGTGAGGTGACTTGATATAGGTGTACAAGATGATAAGAGGCATAGGCTGAGTGGACAGCCAGGGGCATTTTCCCAGGCTGGAAATAGATAATACGAGGGGTCATAATTTTAAGGAAATTGGAGGGAAGTATAAGAGGTATGACAGAGATAGATCTTTTACAAAGGGGGGGGGGTGCAGAGGCAGATACATTAAGGACATTTAAGAAACTCTTAGATAGGCATATGGATGATAGACAAATGGAGGGCTATGTAGGAGGGAAGTGTTAGATTGATCTTAGAGTATGTTAAAGGGTTGGCACATCATGGGCATGTACTGTGCTATAATCTTCTACGTTCAAAAAGCAACATATAGTTATACAGTGGCATTTAGCCCAACCGTTTAGCTTTCTCTTCAAAACTGGGCTCTCTTCAAAACATGCTACACCTCACAGCAGCTGGCAAATCCACCCCAACAGTCTCTTAAATGCTTAATCTTATGTACGGACTGTCCATTAGTTGGGTGGCCATAACCTTGGGAGGACCTGGAGAATCATTAGATCGGTATCATTTAGGACACTATTCAATCCATCAAACTGTGTCTTCTTTCCCACTACTCCACAAGTTATATTCCCTCAAGGACCTAACAAGTTTCCTTTAAAATCTGAAATGATTTTGTTCCCAACACCTTCACAGGCAATGAGTTCCAGATCCCAAGTACTCTCCACACAAGCAGTTTTTTCGCATCGTCCTTATCCTGTTTTCTCCCAACTTTTTCAAAGGGGAGAAAGAGATCTGGAAGGCAGTGCAGTATCCAGCAAAATTGATGGGATATTTAATTCTAATGTGTCTAGCCATTTTTGAACCACTGCAGTTATGTTTAAGAGCATCTGTGTTCTGTTTATAGTTAAAATAGTTTGTCAGAATGTTTTTACTTTTTAAGGGGAAACATGCAACAGCATCAGATGCATGGCAGGGAGTCAGCATTAAAGAATTATATTAATGTTTTTAATTTCTAAGATCTTTTTGAAAAGTTTTAATTTACAAACGTTTGTATTTTTAAAAATTCTTTTCCCACAAGCAAGCTGTCAAAGGATGTCAGGGTGTTGTGAGAATGGCGTTAGGATAGGCTGCATAGAGCTTGCTCCATCTCACAGGACCTGCATTGGATGAATATGCTCAACATGCTTATTCCATATCTTGAAAAAGTACATTAAAATGGGTGGTGGCCATAGTAATGGCCAAAGCAACTGGCCAAGCTGAAAACTTGCTACTCTTTCTAACAAAGCAGTGATGCTGACAAATAAAAACCAATAAATTGCATCAATTTGATTTCTGAAAATTCCCAAGTCTACATTTATCATGAACCCATTTTAAAATGGAGAAATGAGTTGGCTAGATCATAGATTGATTTGAAGTGGCAGTAGAAAAACTTTTGAAAGATGGACGGATTGAGGGCTATCAGGACCTGACACACAGGAGGAGCTAAAACCTGGAATAGAAAGCCATGATCGTATTGAATAGTAGGGTAGGTTAAAGAGCCAGGTACCTACTTACGCTCCTATTTCCATGTGAAAATAAATGAAGACATGCATCTCCTATATGCTTAATTCCTTACAGTCACACTGTTCAGACCAATGTGCCAACAACCTTCTTCAGGGGCGTGATAGCAATTAGATTGGTACATTGCACAATTAAATGCATAGCAAGGCATGCTGTTGCCATATTTTTGCCCTGGGAAATAATCATTGCTATTTCTCATTTCAAACTTACAATTATATAACAGTTTTCATTGAACAATGTTATAAATTCCTTGTAAAGCAGGAAAGCCTTAACACATTAAGAAAGGTTCAATCTCAAAACTAAAGCTGTCTGCACAGTAAAAGAGATAAGAAACAGCATTTCATTTACTCCATAAAATTACGATCCATGTCTAACAGCTAAACCAATTCCTCCACATTATTGTTTTTATATTAGTTGTTTTTAAAAGGGACTGCTATAAGAGTTTCTCAGGTAGAACTAGTGAGTAAAACACACCTTTTACCTGTAAGTAAAGCACAAAATAACTGTTTTCATGATTTTTGTTTGTTAGACATCGGCTGGACACTTCCTATTATTAGTCTCACATGTGATGATGGCAAAGGAGGAACTCAGCAGATCAGGCAGCATCTATGGAGAGGAATAAACAGTTGATGTTTCAGGCTGAGACCCACCAGAATCTCTTGTGTTTACCATCAAGTTAAGGTTCCCATGTAAATGTGGAATTCCCAAACTTGCTGGCTGCACTTTATCAGCAACATTTTAATAGAATGATTCAATAAAGTTCTCAGAACCTGTGCAGGAGAATCTGCCCACAAGTAATTTCAAAGGAAAAGATTGACTATTGGCTTCACACAGAGTGGTGGGTGCGTGGAATGAATTGCTGGTGATGGTGGTGGAGGCAGTTACAATAGGGTCTTTTAAGAGACCCTTAGATAGTTACATGGAACTTAGAAACATAGAGGGCTGCGCGGTAGGGTAATTCTAGGCAGTTTCTAGAATAGATAACATGGCCAGCACAACATTGTGGGCCTGTAATGTGCTGCAGATTTCTATGCTTTATATTCTAAATGGGAGAATTGTATTAGACAATTTACATTTTTTAAAAATTAAACAGTTTTTAAAAAAACTAAAGTCAATTAAAGACACAAAGTTTTAACTTGAAATATTCAACTACTTTGTCTTTTGATAAATTTTGAAATTCAGCTATCAGAAAACAGTCAAAAGCTTATGATTGAGCTGGCAGCTGGTTCAGGCAAGGGGTACAGTTTAGCCATATGTCAAAATGTTTCTTTTCAGCTATTATAGGTGTCAAGTTTCACAAAGTCCAATCCATGAGATGCAAGGATCTACTACGCCATGTAGAACATACTCATAATAGCAGATTGACAAAAACTTTGAAATAACTCAGTTGATTAATGGCAAATGTGGGTGCTTGCTACTGGCAACAGACTCTGTCCCAATAGTAAAGTAAACTGAAAACCTAATTCAATGTATGGATCCTGTTCAGAGTAACACCAATTCAGGGCAGGATGATCTGAACAAGGACTCTTCCTGGGTTCCCCATACTATTGTAACTTTATTCTGAAGTGACAGGGAAGATTTATCATCCATACTCATTTAAATCATGAAAGTTAGTCTGCAGAGCAGGAGATTGCAGAGGGTGTTGGAAGCAGTTCCCTGTGGAACTTGCATGCCAGATTTAAAAAGCAAGCACTGCCTGTCGGAAGATTACTTGGTTTATAGGTACCTCAGCAAGGGACAATAAAAAGAAGTTAGGTTTAAGCAGAGTGGCCATTGTGTGAGTGGGCCAGTGTTAGAGTGACCAGGCTTTGGTTCAACAACCTTGGGCAAGAGCAGGAAGAGGCTAAGGGTGTTGAGCTTTTTGGAGTCATTCTTTGATTGTTGAACTTAAGTTTGAGAAGTTAGATGCCTAACAAGTGTAGGCAAGATGATAATTCAAGCAATGGAATGCTCCTCGTGTGCGATGTGGGAACTCAGGTTACCAACAGTCTCTCTGATGTTTACATCTGCAGGAAGTGCACCTAACTTCAGCTCCCAACTGATGAGGTCAAGGAACGGGAGCTGGAGCTGGATGTATCATCCGGGAGGCTAATAACCTCATAGGTTAAACTATTCCCAAGGAATCACAGCCAGAGTGCAGGCTTCAAACAGTACATAGGTGAATCTACTTCACGAGAACAAATAAGGGGAGTGAGCAGCCAGTGCAGGGGTCTCCTGTGGCCATTCCCCTCAGCAACAAGTGTACCCCTGGATACTGCCTGGGGTTTGGGGGTGGGGGGGATGACCTAATAGGGCACAGCAGCAGCAGCAGCCAGGCCAGTGGCACTGAAGCCGACTCTGAGCAGGGAAGGGTAAAGTCAGGTGGAGTGATAATGAAAAGAGACTTGATAGTTAGGGGAATGGGCAGGAGATTTGGTGGCCACAAAAGAGACATTAGGATGTTCCCCCCCCAGGTGATAGGGTCCAGGATATCTCAGAGCTGCAGAATATTCTTCAGAGGGGAGTGAGCAACCAGAATTTCTGTTGCACATTGGCACCAATGACATGGATAGAAAAGAGAATGAGATCCTATGCAGTGAGTATGGGGAGTCAAGGAAAAGTCTGATGAAAAGGACCTGAGTGATAGTAGAAACATAGAAAACCTACAGGCCCTTCGGCCCACAAAGTTGTGCCAAACATGTCCCTACCTTGGAAATTTCTAGGGTTACCCACAGCCCTCTATTTTTCTAAGCTCCATGCACCTATCCAAAAGTCTCTTAAAAGACCCTATCGTATCCGCCTCCAACACCATCGCCAGCAGCGCATTCCACGCACTCACCACTCTCTGAGTAAAAAACTTACCAAACATCCCCTCTGTACCTACTTCCAAGCACTTTAAAACTGTGCCCTCTCGTGGCAGCCATTTCAGCCCTGGGAAAAAACCTCTGACTATCCACATGATCAATGCCTCTTATCATCTTATATACCTCTATCAAGTCACCTCCCATCCTCCGTCACCGAGTTCACTCAACCTGTTTTTATAAGGCATTCTCCCCAATCCAGACAACATCCTTGTAAATCTCCTCTGCACTCTTTCTATGGTTTCCACATCCTTCCTGTAGGGAGGCGACCAGAACTGAGCACAATACTCCAAGTGGGGTCTGACTGGGGTCCTATATAGCTACAACGTTACCTCACAGCTCCTAAATTCAATTCCACAATTGATGAAGGCCAATATACCTTATGCCTTCTTAACCACAGAGTCAACCTGCGCAGCTGCTTTGAGTGTCCTACGGACTCAGACCTCAAGATCCCTTTGATCCTCCACACTGCCATGAGTCTTGCCATTAATACTGTATTCTCCCAACATATTTGACCTACTAAAATGAACCACTTCACACTTATCTGGGTTGAACTCCATCTGCCACTTCTCAGCCCAGTTTTGCATCCTATCAATGTCCTGCTGTAACCTCTGACAGCCCTCCACACTATCCACAATACCTCCAACCTTTGTGTCATCAGCAAACTTACTAACCCATCCCTCCACTTCCTCATCCAGGTCATTTATAAAAATCACGAAGAGTAAGGGTCCCAGAACAGATTCCTGAGGCACACCACTGGTCACCAAACTCCATGCAGAATATAACCTGTCTACAACCACTTTTTGCCTTCTGTGGGCAAGCCAGTTCTGGATCCACAAAGCAATGTCCCCTTGGATCCCATGCCTCCTTACTTTCTCAATAAGCCTTGCATGGGGTACCTTATCAAATGCCTTGCTGAAATCCATATACACTACATCGACTGCTCTACCTTCATCAATGTGTTTAGTCACATCCTCAAAAAATTCAATCAGGCACGTAAGGCACAACCTGCCCTTGACAAAGCCATGCTGACTATTCCTAATCATATTATACCTCTCCAAATGTTCATAAATCCTGCCTCTCAGGATCTTCTCCATCAACTTACCAACCACTGAAGTAAGACTCACTGGTCTATAATTTCCTGGGCTATCTCTACTCTCTTTCTTGAATAAGGGAACAACATCCACAACCCTCCAAACCTCCGGAACCTCGCCCGTCCCCATTGATGATGGAAAGATCATCGCCAGAAGCTCAGCAATCTCCTCCCTCACCTCCCACAGTAGCCTGGGGTACATTTCATCCAGTCCTGGGGACATATCCAACTTGATGCTTTCCAAAAGCTCCAGCACATCCTCTTTCTTATATCTACATGCTCAAGCTTTTCAGTCCGCAGCAAGTCATCATTATAATCACCAAGATCCTTTTCTGTAGTGTATACTGAAGAAATGTATTATTTAAGTACCTCTGCTATTTCCTCCAGTTCCATACACATTTTCCCTCTGTCACACTTGATAGATCCTATTCTTTCACGTCTCATCCTCTTGCTCTTCACATACTTGTAGAATGCCTTGGGGTTTTCCTTAATCCTGCTCGCCAAGCCTTTCTCATGGCCCCTTCTGGCTCTCCTAATTTCCTTCTTAAGCTCCTTCCTGTTAGCCTTATATCCTCTAGATCTCTAACATTACCCAGCTCTCTGAACTTTTCTTTACTTCTTGACTAGATTAACTACAGCCTTTGTACACCATGGTTCCTGTACTCTACCATCCTTTCCCTGTCTCATTGGAATGTACCTATGCAGAAGTCCACGCAAATTCCCCCAAACATTTGCCACATTTCTTCTGTACCTTTCCGAGAACATCTGTTTCCAATTTAAGCCTCCAATTTCCTGCCTGATAGCCTCATAATTCCCCTTACTCCAATTAAACGCTTTTCTAACTTGTCTGTTCCTATCCCTCTCCAATGCTACTGTAAAGGAGATAGAATTGTGATCACTATCTACAAAATGCTCTCCCACTGAGAGATCTGACACCTGACCAGGTTCATTTTCCAATACCAAATTAAATACAGTCTCTCTTCTTGTACGCTTATCTACATATTGTGTCAAGAAACCTCCCTGAACACACCTAACAAACTCCACACCATCTAAACCCCTCGTTCTAGGGAGACGCCAATAGATATTTGGGAAATTAAAATTTCCCACCTTGACAACTCTGTTACTATTACACCTTTCCAGGATCTGTTTCCCTATCTGCTCCTCGATGTCCCTGTTACTATTGGACGGCCTATTAAAAACAAACAGTAGAGTTATTGACCCCTTCCTGTTCCTAACCTCCACCCACAGAGACTCCGTAGACAATCCCTCCATGACGTCCACATCTTCTGCAGTCATGACACTATCTCTGATCAACAGTGCCATGCCCCACCTCTTTTGCCTCCTTCCCTGTCCTTTCTGAAACATCTAAAACTGGCACATGAAGTAACCATTCCTGTCCCTGAGCCATCCAAGTCTCTGTAATGGCCACAGCATCATAGCTCCAAGTACTGATCCACACTCTAAGCTCATCTGCTTTGTTCACAATATTCCTTGCATTAGAAGAGACACATCTCAAACCGTCGGTCTGAGTGCGTCCCTTCTCTATCACCTGCCTATCCTCCCTCACACACTGACTCCAATCTTTCTCTATTTGTGAGCCAACTGCCTGTTCCCCAGTCTCTTCAGTACAATCACATCAGAGTGATTGCATCCTTCCTATTTTTGAGTTCAACCCGTCTCGATTCAATGGACAAGCCCTTCATTATGTCCCCTCTGAGTGCAGTTGTGATATTGTCCATGATTAGTGGTGCAACTCCCTCCTACCCTCCCTTTATCTCCGTCTCTATCTTTCCTTAAACATTTAAAACACAGGACATTAACTACCCATTCCTGTCCCTCTTTCAACCAAGTTTCTGTTAAGTCCACAACATCACAGTTCCATGTACTGATCCATGCTCTAAGTTCATCACCTTTACCCATAATGTTTTTAGCATTAAAACACACACACATCAAACAATCCATGCCATCATATCTATTACTTTGCTCCTGCCTGTTTTCACTGTCCCTGACATCTACCTTCCTCTCTATCTCTTCACTTTCTGACATGGTGCTCTGGTTCCCATCCCCTGCCAAACTAGCTTAAACTCTTTGAGTAGTACTAGTAAACTTCCTGGCTAGGATATTGGTTCCCCTCCAATTCCCTCTTGTACAGGTCATCCCTGTCCCAGAAGAGGTTTCAATGATCCAAGAACCTGAAACCTTGCCCCATGCACCACCTTCTCAGTCACTCCTGTTATCTTCTTGCTCATGATGTGCATGTATGTATATAATTGCCAAGGACTTTTCATGGCCCTTCCTGGCTTTCTTAGTTCCCTTCTTGAGTTTTTTTTCTGGCTTCTTTATTATTCTCAAGGGCTCTGTTTGATTCTAGCTTTCGAAGACAGTGTGTGAGAGAGGATAGGCTGGTGCTATCTGAATTGAGCAACAAATATGCAGGTAGATTAAGGGAAGATGTAAATAGAATTGGGTTGTTGTCATAGGGTCTTCAATTTTCCTTATGTAAACTGGGACATTTTTAGTGCAAGAGGTTGCGATGGGGCAAAATTTGTTGGGTGCATCCAGGATGGTTCCTTCATTCAATGTACAGATAGTCCAACACGAGGAGGGGCCATACTGGACCTGATGTTGGTCAATGAGCCTGGCCAGGTGACTGACCTTTCACTGTGTGAGCGGTTAGGAAAAGTTACCACAGCTCCTTCAATTTTAAGATAGCTATAGATAAGTCTGGTTTTGGATGGTGTTGGTGAAGCTCAGCAACTTTCAGGTGAGCAAATGTAACAAAGAAAACAACTAAATATTTTATTAATCACATCTTTTCTGCTAAATGGTCACTGCAAACAATAGCCTGTAACCTCCCTTTTGGAGTTGAGCTTTTGAACCACCTGTACGACATGGCACCTTTGCAGTGGGAACTTAAGCCTTGAAGTTGCAGGGCAGTTGCGGCATGGTGTGTACCAGCTGAATTGAAGCAGTAGAGTCCAGGTCGGTGCAGACTTAGAGGCAATTCGATTCGGCAGAACTGAGGCGAGAAGAGCAAAGGCAATGCAGAGTCAAGGCAGAAGGGCTCAGACCTGGGCCTGAGAGTGAGGAAAGACCCAAGGTTTGACTGATTTAAGCACTGAGCTGAGTCCGAAATGTTGGGTACGGGCCGAATTGAGGTGGTGGGGCACCAGCCCAAGAGCATATTGAAGCAGCAGGGCCTGGGTAAGGAATAACCTGAGATTTGGACAATTTAAGCACCAGACCAGACTGAAAAGGTCAGGGTGTCGAGGCAAGAGGCCAGGGATGGGCCAGTTCAATCGCTGCTCCACGAGTTTGACTCAACTCCACACTGAACTTCATCTTGCTGCTCCGTGAGGTTTACTCACCTCTGCGCCAAACTGTGGCTGTGGCCTGCAACAATCACATTGTGGACTCACTTTTGTGAACTGCAGTTCTGAATGCTATTTGCTTACCTTTTTCTTTATCGTTACACACGATGGTCTGCTTTTGTTTTAATGGGTTCTATTGGGATTCTTTGTTTTGTGGATGCCTGTTAGAAAATGAATCTCGAGATTACATTAAGTTTTTATACTTTGACAAGGAGAAGTATGGATGTCGTGGGAGAGTATTAAATCGGAACAGGGCAAACTATGAGAGCATAAGGCAGGAACTAGAGAGAGTCAACTAGGAACAGCTGTTGTTGGGCAAGTCCACATCAGAAAAGGGAAAAGTATGTAAATCTTCGAAAGCTAGAATCAAACAGAGCCCTCGAGAATAATAAAGAAACCAGAAAAAAAACTCAAGAAGGGAATTAAGAAAGCCAGGAGGGGCCATGAAAATTCTTTGGCAATTATATACATCATGAGAAAGAAGAGAACAAGGGGAGAGAGTAGGACCACCCAAGGATGAAGGGAAGAACATTTGTTTGAATGTGGATGTGGATGAGGTCCTTAATGAGTACTTTATATCAGTATTCACCAAGGAGAAGGACGTGGAGGATTGGAAAATTGGTGCTGAGAGTATTGATAGGCTAGGGAATTGAGGTAAAGGATGAGGTAGTGTTAGGTCTCTTAGCATTAATGTGGATAAATCCCCAGGGCCTGAGGGGATATACCCAGGTTATTGAGAGAGGCAAGAAAAGAGATTGCTTGGGCCTTAACCAATATCTTGATGTCATTTCTAAACACAGGCCAATTCCTGGAGGACTGGCAAGTTGCTGATATTGTTCCATTATTCAAGAAGGGAACAGGAATAATTTTGGAAACTATAGATTGGTGAGTCTTATGTCAATGATAAGGAGGTTACTGGAGACAATTCTTACAGATAAGATTTATGAGCATTTGAAAAACCATGGCCTAATTAGGGAGACCCAGCATATCTCACTAAATTGATTGAGCTTTTTAACAAGGTGATGAGGGTGATTGATGAAGGTAGAGCTGTGGATGTTGTCTACCTGGATTTTAGTAAGGCATTTGACAAGATCCCTCATCCAGAAGATTAAGATGCCTGGGATCCATGGAGAATTGGCCATTTGGATACAGAACTGGATTGCTCATTGAAGACAGACGGTAGTAGTCAAAGTGATTTATTCTAAATGGAGGTCCATAATTAATGGTGTTCTGCAGGGATCTGTGCTAGGACCTTTGCTGCTCGATATATATAAATGAAAATGTAGATGGGTGGGTTAGAAGTGAGATTAGTGGCATTGTGGATAGTGTAGATAACTGGCAAAAAATACAACAGGATGTAGATTATTTCCAGATGTGGACAGAGAAAGGGCAGATGCAGTTTAACCGAACCAAATGTGAAAGTGGTGCACCTTGGTAGGTCAAATGTAAAGAGGCAGTAAGTACACTGTTAAGGGCAAGACTTTTAACAGTGTTGATAAGCAGAGGGATCTTGGGGTCCAAGTTCATAATTCCCTGAAAGTGGCTACACAGGATGATAGGGTGGTTAAGGTGGCATTTGACATACTTGCTCTTATTAGTTGAGGTACTGAGTTCAAAACTCAGGAAGTTTTGTTACAGCTTTATAAAACTCAAGTTAGGCCACATCAAGGGTATTGGTTCTGGTCACCCCATTACAGAAAGGATGTCGAGGCTTTGGAAAAGGTGAAGAAGAGGTTTACCAGGATGTTGCCTGGATTAGAGGGCATGTGCTACAACCAGGGGTTGTACAAACTTGGATTGTTTTCTCTGAAGTGGCAGAGGCTAAGGGGAAATCTGACAGAGTTTATAGGATTATGAGAGGCATCGATAGAGTTGACACACTACCTTTTTTCCCAGAGTTGAAATGTATAATACCAGGGGGCATGCAATTAAGGTGAGAGGAGGTAATTCCAAAGGGGATGCGATGGACAAGTTTTTTTCTTTTTTTTTTACAGCGTTACCTGCCTGGAATGCCTGCCTGGGTTGATGGTAGAAGCAGAAATGTTAGGAATTTTTACCAGTTAGATAGGCACACAAATGTGAGGGAAATTGAAGGATATGGACATTGTGCAGGCAGAAGAGATGAGTTTCATTGGCCATTTGATTAGATTCAGTACAACATTGTGGGCTAATGGACCTGTTTTGTACTGTTCTATGTTCAATGTTGTTTGTAATGAGATAAGAACAAAAATATGGATATTTAATGCTTAATTAATATCTACTGTTGTGCTACTAGAATTTAGCAGAACACAAGCCTACATATGGAAAAATAAAATGAGGAATAGATGAAGGTCCAATCTCACTATTACTTTAAATAATTCAACTCAGTTTTAATTTAAAACATCTCACTGCAAGGCTCAAGCACAAGGCCAATTTATACAATTCACAGAATTTGAGTTACTTTCTCTTTTCAATTCACACTACCCAGTCTTTCAAATCAATCTGAAATTGCAAGAAAAAGAAAATTATATTAAAAACCAGAGAATTTCTCCTGTGGATCTATTGCTGGCAATTCTACTGATCCTGACTTTTGTTCAGTATGCAATACTTGACTTATAGCTCAAGGCAAAGGTTAGTAGATAATGGACACATGCTGGTATAGTGAATGTGGAAGAATTACAATTGAATATGAATTCATAAATTCAACTCTTCCACCTGCAGTCAGGGGTTCCATTCTCACCAACTAAATTCAGTCAATGGATCTACACCAAGGCTATGTTTTGGTGCTACATCAAAACAAAGTACGTAGTTAGAACTCACTCGGAAAAATCAAGCAATGAAACTAACGGGGTCAAATTATCAAATGCTTAGCTGCCCCACTGGAAAGCAAATAAAATGATCAAAAAGAAACTTGGCTAGCACATGTAATTCACTCTTTTCCTTGAGCACCTGGTACACACTAGAAACTAATTCTAATCTATTTTCATACAACATGTATAGAAAATCTTTAAGGTGATTTTTAACAGTTGACTGAATATATTTCGATAAATGTCCTAGCTATTTAGTAAAAGCTATTTCTGTAACATCATGCTGGCTTCCAATTAGGAACCAACACAATGTCAATTGTTTAGTTTCCATCTAAAATTTATATCTTTTTATTAAATAATGGATTAACAGATCATGGGAAAAGCATGTATGTGGGCATGCTATGTTGGTTTTGGAATACGTAGTGACATTTGCAGGCTGCCCCAGCACATCCTTGGGTGCTTTGGTTGATAACACAAATAATGCATTTCCCTGTATGTGATAAATAAATCTGAATCTGAACATATGTAATTAAGTCACTGATAAACCATGATCTCATTCAAAAGTTAGGCAGTTGCATGATTCCTTTTGCTATGTTCCCATGATTCCAGCACAGTGCATTAGCAGCATTTTCCTTCAGACTGTGAGTTACTTCTGTTGCCTTCCATTTTCTGTGGGAAAATGTGTCTGTCCAAGCCTTAAATTACTCTCTGATGTTAAGTGGGTGTAATTTCTATCCCTTAAATTCTATTTTCTCATTTTCATTTGATTTTTATCATCTCAAAGATAATTTATTTCTTAAATCAACCTTCATTCTGAAAAACAGATTGTTTAGAATATCAGCATCCTCAATACAGTAAGTCAGATGATTTTCAGTTCCAATGTTACATACTGGACATTTCTCAGGGTCTCACTCAGCATCACCCTGGTGCCCAAGAGTGCGACAGTAACCTGCCTCAACAATATTTGAGCGGCTGGATATGGATGGCATTAAATCCCATCTTCCAGCTACATTGGACATTTGCAGTTCACTTTTTGCTTAAATCCATCCTCTGATGACATCATAGCCTCTGGAAAATGGTGCCTCATATGGCAGGATGCTGCTTATTGACTTCCCAGGGCTGTGTGCTCAGCCCACTGTTGTTCACACTGCTGACTAGTAACTGCACTGCTAGAAACCAAATCAAGTTCACCGATGACACAACAGTGGTTGGCCTCATCAATGATGAAACAGCGTAGAGAGGAGGCCGAGTGGCTGGTAGAATGGTGCAAGCACAACAACCTGTTTCTCAATGCCACCACTGGATAATGAGGCTTCTCAAATGTTCATTGGTGGAATGTTTGGGAATGAAGCATTAGTGGCAATGTATACAACAGTTCAGCACAGTACACACACCAGTGCTCATACAGGGGTCTACAGTGCAAAGGGGTTAGAAGCTTCAAGCTTCTGGGTGTCCAGCACACAGATGCAAACATGAAGGTTGTGCACCAGCATCTCTACTTTCTTAGATGTTTAAGGGGCTTCAGCACGTCATCAAAGACTCTGCCACATGTCCAGTGGAAAGCATTCTGACTGGTTGCTTCACTGCTTTGTATGAAGACTTCAATGCACAGGAATGCAAGAGCCTACTGAGAATGGTGGCACACGTATCCCATCACTGAGGGCATCTACTGAAGGCAAAGTCTCAGCGACCCCCACTATCTGGGCCACACACCCTTCTTATTCATGCCAACAGACAGGAGCTGGCAGTTACATCTCAAAATTCAGCAGCAACTTCTTCCTCTATGCCATCAGGTTCTCAAATTGACCTGAAAAACCTTAACCTTTTCCCTCTCTCTCAATCTTGTTGATGGTTTTTTTCTGCTTATTTTATACACACGGAAGTTTTGCATAATTCATGTTAATTTAAATTTATGTTCACTTGTGATTGAATTCTTCCTATAACACAGTGCTGCTGCTGCAAAAAGCCAATTTTCACAGTACTTATACCATACGTATGTATGCCTTTGACGACAATAAACTTAAACTCGAGCATTTGGCCCATGGTGTCTCTGCTGAACATGGTGCCAAACTAAATTAGCATTTCCAGCTGTGCATGATCCATACCGCCTCCATTCCCTGCATACTCGTCTTTCTGTCTAAATGTCAGCATTGTATCTGGTTCCACTACCACCCACTCTATGTGGAAAAAAAAAGTTGTCCCACACTTTCTCCCTCCACCTTAACATTTCTACCCTGGGAAAAAGTTTCTGACTGTCAAATTATGCATCACATAATTTCATAAACTATCAAGTTTAACATGAACACATTGCAAGTGAATGTATTGAATAACTTGGTACAGTGAATGAAGGTAATGTTGAGTGTTGATGCATGTGTATTGCCTTCATCCTTCAATGCTTGTGCGTAGGGACTTGGGAATCTCTCAAAAAGGTTATTGTGCATTTTGGCAGGATTGTGGAGCTTTCATCTGGTCCTGGGAGCACTCAGATTGACCTAGATTACGCTATTTTCTTTGCTTGGCATGCACAACACTTCGATGTTTCTTGATGCCATTCATTTCACCAGGATTGGTTGCCTTATGTGAGTGTCAAGGTGGAGTGAGGGATCAGATAGATAACAAGACTAGAAATGGTTACTGTTGAGTCTCCCAAAGCCTGTCAGTCCAGATCTTACAGAATGAACTTTGGGTTTGACCAACCCAATCAGCAGTTATTGCCAATCCAGATCCGGTGGTAAAATCTGCCCCACCCCCACAATTCATTCTGTACCCTTGTTGCCCTCAGTGTTGGTTCCAATAAGCTCTACATCATTTGGAGAAGGTGGGGGCCTCCACCTCAGGTCAATCAAGAGTGTTTGACCCAAGACATCACAATTCATGAATCTGAAGCCAAAAGTTGTGAACTCACAAAGTTGGTTCCTCCTGACTGTGTAATAGCTATGGAACCTCATCTGGACAAATCCAGCATTATTCTATTCTGCAGATGTTGAAGGAGTCAGAACATAAGAAAAAGGAGCAGGAGTAGGCCATCTAGCTGATCGAACCAGCTCCACCATTCAATAAGAATGGTGCCTTTCTGATCTGACCTTGGTCTCATCTCCACCAGCTGCCTCTTCCTCATAACCCTCAATTCCCCTACTATGCAAAACTCTATCCAACCTTGTCTTAAGTATATTTACTGAGGTAGCCTCCACTGCTTCATTGGACAGAGAATTCCACAGATTCACCACTCTGGGAAAAGCAGTTCCTCTTCATCTCCATCCTAAATTTACTCCCCCAAATCTTGAGGCAACGTCCCCTAGTTCTAGTATCGCTTACCAGTGGAAACAACTTTCTTGCCTCTATCTTAACTATCCCTTTCATAATTTTATATGTTTGTACAAGATCTCCTCTCATTCTTCTGAATTCCAGCGAGTACAGTCCCAGGGAACTCAATCTCTCCTCATAGTCTAACCCCCCTCATCTCTGGAATCAACCTGGTGAACCTCCTCTGCATCGCCTCCAAAGCCAGTATATCCTTCCTCAAGTGTAGAGACCAGAACTGCACACAGTACTCCAGATGCAGCCTCACCAGTACCCTGTACAGTTGCAGCATAACCTCCCTGCTCTTAAATTCAATCCCTCCATCAATGAATCAGAATGAGAATCAGAATCAGGTTTATTATCACCGGCATGTGACGTGAAATTTGTTAACTTAGCAGCAGCAGTTCAGAGCAATACATAATGTGAAGAAAAAAAACAAAATAAAATAATTATGAATAAATGAATCAATTACAGTATACGTATATGGAATAGATTAAACATCATGCAAAAAACAGAAATAATATATTAAAAAAGTGAGGTAGTGTCCAAGGGTTCAATGCCCATTTAGGAACCGGATGGCAGAGGGGAAGAAGCTGTTCCTGAATCGCTGAGTGTGTACCTTCAGGCTTCTGTACCTCCTACCTGATGGTAACAATGAGAAAAGGGCATGCCCTGGGTGCTGGAGGTCCTTAATAATGGACGCTGCCTTTCTGAGACACTGCTCCCTAAAGATGTCCTGGGAACTTTGTAGTCTAGAGTCCAAGATGGAGCTGACTAGATTTACAACCCTCTGCAGCTTTCGGTCCAGTGCAGTAGCCCCTCCATACTAGACAGTGATGCAGCCTGTCAGAAGGCTCTCCACAGTACATCTATAGAGGTTTCTGTGTGTTTTTATTGACATTCCAAAACTCTCCAAACTCCTAATGAAGTATAGCTGCTGTCTTGCCTTCTTTAGAACTGCATTGATATGTCGGGACCAGGTTAGATCCTCAGAGATCTTGACACCCAGGAACTTGAAACTGCTCACTCTCTCCACTTCTGGTCCCTCTATGAGGATTGGTATATGTTCCTTCAACTTACCCTTCCTGAAGTCCACAATCAGCTCTTTCATCTTACTGACGCTGAGTGCCAGGTTGTTGTTGCGACACCACTCCACTAGTTGGCATATCTCGCTCCTGTACGCCCGCTCATCTCCATCTGAGATTCTACCAACAATAACTGTATCATCAGAAAATTTATAGATGGTATTTGAGCTATGCCTAGCCACACAGTCATGGGTATAGAGAGAGTAGAGCAGTGGGTTAAGCACACACCCCTGAGGTGCACCAGTGTTGATCGTCAGCGAGGAGGATGTGTTATCATCAATCCGCACAGGTTGTGGTCTTCCGGTTAGGAAGTCAAGGATCCAATTGCAGAGGGAGGTACAGAGGCCCAGGTTCTACATCTTCTCAAACAGGATTGTGGGAATGATGGTATTAAATGCTGAGCTATAGTCGATGAACAGCATCTTGACATAGATGTTTGTATTGTTCAAGTGGTCTAAAGCTGTGTGAAGAGCCACAGATATTGCATCTGCCGTTGACCTATTGTGGCAATAGCCAATTTGTAATGGGTCCAGGTCCTTGCTGAGGCAGGAGTTCAGTCTAGTCATGACCAACCTCTCAAAGCAATTCATCACTGTAGATGTGAATGCTACTGGGCAATAGTCATTCAGGCAGCTCATATTATTCTTCTTAGGCACGGGTATAATTGTTGCCTTTTTGAATCAAGTGGGAACCCACCCGTAGCAGTGAGAGGTTGAAAATGTCCTTGAATACTCCTGCCAGTTGGTTGGCACAGGTTTTCAGAGCCTTACCAGGTACTCCATCGGGACCTTCTGACTTGCGAGGGTTCACTCTCGTTAAAGACAGCCTAACATCAGCCTCTGAGACAGAGATCACAGGGTCATCAGGTGCAGCAGGGATCTTCACAGCTGTAGCTGTGTTCTCCCTTTCAATGCAGGCATAGAAGGCATTGAGTTCATCTTGTAGTTCATTGCTGCCATTTATGCTATTGGGTTTCTCTTTGTAGGAAGTAATGTCTTGCAAACCCTTCCAGAGTTGTCATACATCCAATGTCATCTCCAAACTCATTCAAAATTGTCTTTTCACCCTTGAAATAGCTCTCCACAAATCATACCTGGTTAGCCTGCATACCTTGCAAATCATACCTTGATAGCCTGCTGCACCTGCAAACCAACCTTTTGCAATTCATGCACAAGCACTCCCAAGTCCCTCTGCACAGCAGCATGCTGCAACCTTTTACCATTTAAATAATAATCTGATCTTCCATTTTTCCTTCCAAAGTGGATGACCTGGCATTTACCAACATTGTACTCCATCTGCCAGACCCTTGTCCACTCACTTAACTTATCTATACCTCTCTGCAGACTCTCTGTATCTTCCACGTAATTTGCTTTTCCACTCAGTTTAGTGTCATCAGCAAACTTAGATATACTACACTTGGTCCCCTCTTCTAGATCATTAATGTACATCGTGAACAGTTGTGGGCCCAGCACTGACCCCTATGGCACACCGCTCACCATTGATAACCAACCAGAGTAACACCCATGTATCCAACTCTCTACTTCCTATTGGTTTACAAATGTTCTATCCATGCTAATACATCACCCTCAATTCCATGCATCCTTATCTCATGGATAAGTCTTTTATGTGGCATCTTATTGAACACCTTCTGGAAATCCAAGTAAATAACGTCCATCTGTTCCCCTCTATCTACTGCGCTCATTAGGTCCTCAAAGAACTCCAGTAAGTTTTTCAAACAGGACCTGCCTTTGCTGAATCCATGCTGCATCTGCCTGATGGATCCATTTCTTTCCAGATGCCTCACTATTTCTTCTTTAATGATGACTTCAGGCATTTTCCCAACTACAGACATTAAACTATCTGGCCTATGGTTACCTATCTTTTGCCTACATCCTTTTTTGAACTGTAGTGTGACATTCGTCGTCTTCCAATCCACTGGGACCTGCTCAGAGTCCAGAGAATTTTGGTAAATTATCACCAAAGCCTCAACTATAACCTCTGCCGTTTCTTTCAGTAACCTGGGATGTACTCCATCAGGACCAGGGGACTTGTCTATCCTTAGGCCCACAAGTTTGCTCAGCCCTACCTCTTTAGTGATAGCTATTGTATTGAGCTATTGTATCTCCCATTGTATCAATATCCTCTCTCTTTGGCATGTTAGACATGTCCTTAAACCTTGAAGACTGACACAAAATAGTCATTCAATACCTCAGCCATTTACTTACTACCTAATATCAATTCCACTTCTCACTGTCCAAGGGGCCTATGTTCACTTTAGTCACCGTTTTCCACTTTATACAATTATAAAAACTTTTATCATCCATTTTTATATTTTGTGCTCGTTTATTTTCATAATCTAGCTTCCCTTTCTTTATTGCATTCTTAGTGGTTCCTTATTCCATTGGCTAAATGGTATAATGCATTAAGTGTAACCATGTAAAGCGGTGGCTTGACTAATATATGGGCCTGCTTATTCTCAGGTAAAGGGGCAGGAGGATCGTGGAGAGTTGACAGGGCTCACGTGCTTTTGTTGTGTCCATATCCAATACCTAGGTGAATACTGGATTTGCTTATTTAGTCTAATTCCCTACTGTTATTTTCATGTCACTTGGGTACAACAGGGGGTCTTTCTGAACAACTGCAGAAACCAGGTGCTGAGAGTCTGGAGTCAAATATACACCAGGCCAAATAAGAAAGACAAATTTCCTTTCCTGAAGTATTTTACAATCACTGCTACTGATACTAGCTTTATATTTCAAATATATTTAGTTAATGGCATTTAATTCCCTCGTGTGTGTGGTGGGAATTGAACCCCTGTTTCCATGCTGACCAGGCTTCTGGATCACAAATCCATTAGCGTAACCACTGTAATGCTATAATCAGAAATCGCATCACAGGAGGCACATTTTAAATAAAGCAATTGTGAATTTTAGAAGTGACTTCACCAGGTTACTGCATTCAAGCACCGGCTTCTTTTGCGACATTCTTTGATTGTATGATTCTGCCTCTAATTCAAAACAAGTTTGAACTTGCTGTGCAGACCTCAATAAATTCTGGATCCAATTGAATTCCTCTATTATCATCCTTACATTAAGCTGCTTAAGATCTTAATAGGTCATCCTATCAAAATTAAACATCCCTCTGATTGCATTCAAGATTGGATTTACCACAATCTTGTCAAATGGTAGAACAGGTACCCCACCACCACCTGGCCCTCTCCTGCTTTTTGTCTTCTTAAGTGAGTCAAAAAAAAAACAACTGACTTGTTTTTGGTCTAATTTTAACTGATTTGATTAATTAAATCTTGTATGGTCAATCCGATGACTGGACTGGGACAAACTGTGTGGCAATTCCATAAAAACAATAGAGAGGGAAAAAGTTTTCCTTTCTATAGATGTGAAATATGAATCCTATTTAAGTGTACAGCGATAAAATAAATGGTGAAATCATAAGTTATCATTTGTTAATACAGGTTGGCCCTTATGTGTTTGTGTCCATAAGCATAGGGTGCTAGCTAATGATCAAGGTTCATACATGCAGGACGAGCTGAATATGTCACCTGATCTTGAATGTGGATAGTGCAAGTGCCTTTATACAAATACTTCTGCAATAATGTCCCAAGTAAGAAAGTGGCTGGTTGTTCTATCTGACTGATTGTCTGTCCCAATGGGTTGAAAGTGTCAGACATTCTGGAATTCACAATTTCCCTTGAGGCCATTCAGTGAAATTGTCTGCAGGTTCCCCACACACTGAGAAAAGAGGTACTACAAATATGCTTGGGATAATGATGAATATTATTCTCACAAGTTCCTGTTATGTACAAGTATCCACAATTTTGTTAAACTTGTGCAAATGCTACCAGCAACAGAGCAACTCTGTGAATTTTTAAAGAGAAAAACTTGTTTTCTTTTAACCATAAAGCTATTTCCTCTTTATGCACTTGGAGAGACTCCATTAAGTTAGAGGACAAGTTAAAACTTGGTCTCCTGAAGCATCAGGTTACCTGAAGAGGGCTTCCACTGAAAATCAGTTAATTAAATCTAGAACCCAGTTTTATGTACATGGAGATAAATCTGGCAAATTATTGGCTAATCAATTGAAAACTGCTTCGGTTAAACGACAAATTACTAAGATTTGTAAACGAGATGGCGCTTTGACGATTGATCATAAAGAGATAAATAAAGCCTTTCAACATTTTTATAATTCTTTATATCAATCAGAATTTGTTGAGGATTCTTCTATAATGGATAAATTTTTAAGAAAATTGGATATCCCAAAATTAACTACAGAAGATTGTGTACTTCTAGACGCACCAATTACGGAAACTGAAATAAAAGAGGCTATTTTTTTCAATGAATTCAGGTAAAGCCCCTAGTCTGGATAGTTATACTGCAGAATTTTTTAAATCCTCTTCCTCTATACTCTCTCCTTGGCTTTGTAAAATTTTTAAAGATGTGTTAACTGTAGGTAAATTACCACAATCTTTTTATGATGCCTCTATTTCTCTAATTCTTAAAAAAAGATAAAGACCCCACTGAATGTGCATCCTATCGGCTTATATCTTTGCTGAATACAGACTTTAAGATTTTCAGTAAAATTTTGGCCACTAGATTAGAAAATATATTACCTCAAATTATCTCTGAAGATCAGACTGGATTTATTAAAAATCATTATTCATCTTTTAAAATCAGAAAATTGATTAATATTGTTTATACTCCGTCATCCAAAATACCAGAATATGTCATTTCTTTAGATGCTGAAAAAGCATTTGATAGAGTTGAATGGCCATATTTATTTAATACGTTGCAGCATTTTAATTTTAGTTTGAAATTTATATCATGGATCAAGTTAATATATTATAAACCTTTGGCTTCGGTTTTCACCAATAACCAAAGATCTCCTTTTTTTCAGTTATTCCGTGGTATGAGGCAAGGCTGTCCTTTAAGTCCTTTACTATTAGACATTGTTTTGGAACCTTCAGCTATCGCCATTTGTGAATCACCTAATATTTTGGGTATTACCCATGGGGAAGGGACTTATAAGTTATCATTATATGCTGATGATTTGTTACTATATATATCTGACCCTGAGAGATCTATTCCTGCTATTTCGTCCTTGCTAGCTCAGTTTAGTAGCTTTTCTGGTTACAAACTGAATTTTAATAAGAGTGAATTATTTCCATTAAATATGCAAGTTCCAGTTTATAAACACTTATCATTTAAAGTTGTCACAGATCATTTTACTTATTTGGGTACTAAAATTACAAAGAAACATAAGGATTTATTTAAAGTTAATTTTTTACCTTTAATTGACCAAATTAAGCAACTTGTTACCAGGTGGTCCCCATTATCTTTGTCATTGGTTGGTGGAATTAATGCTATTAAAATGATAGTGCTAACCAAAATTTTATATTTATTCCAAGCACTATCAATTTTTATTCCTAAATTTTTTTTTATATTATTGATTCCAAAATATCTTCGTATCTGTGGCAGAATAAAAATCCTAGACAAAAAAATATTTACAGAAGCCTAAGAAGGAGGGTGGTTTGGCTTTGCCAAACCTGAGATTTTACTATTGGGCAGTCAATATGCGATATTTAATATTTTGGACACAAGGATCAATTATAGCATCTTGCCCACAATGGGTAAATTTGGAATGTAAATCTGTACAAGACTTTTCATTGTTTTCAATTTTAGGATCTTCTCTTCCTTTTTCTTTATCTAATTTGAATAAACAATTAACTAATCCCATAGTTAAACATACATTGCAAATATGGTTTCAATTTCATAAATTTTTTGGCTTGAATAAGTTTATCTTATCAAGCCCTATTATATCTAACTTTTTTTTCGACCCTCTTTTATGGATCAAGCCTTTGTATAAAGGAAAACAAAAGGTATAACATGTTTTCGTGATCTATTTTTAGACAATAGTTTTATGTCCTTTGAACAGCTATCTAATAAATATAATTTACCTAAAACTCATTTTTTTTTTAGATATTTGCAAGTTAGAAATTTCTTGAATAATATGTTACAGTCTTTTCCGAAATTATGTCCAATGGACATTACGGAAAAAAATTTAGCTCTGAATCCTTGCCAGAAGGGTTTAGTAGCCACCATTTATAATATGATCATGAAAATACAGCCAGAAGTTTCAGAAAAAGTTAAGAAGAAATGGGAAAAAGAACTTCATTGTCTTATACCCACTGAGCAGTGGGAGAAAATTTTACAATTAGTCAATTCCTCTTCTATTTGTGCTAAACATGCCCTAATACAATTTAAGGTTGTCCATAGGGCTCACATGTCCAAGGATAAACTTGCTCGATTTTACTCTCATGTTAATCCAACCTGTGACAGATGTCATTCTGAAGTAGCTTCATTGACCCACGTTTTGGTCTTGCCCTTGTTTACAAAATTATTGGAAAGGTATTTTCGGTATTATTTCAATAGTTCTGAATAGTGACTAGTGGGGTGCCACAGGGCTCGGTATTGGGACCACAGCTGTTTATGATTTACATCAATGATTTAGATGAAGGCATTGAGAATAACATCAGCAAGTTTGCTGATGATACTAAGCTGGGTGGCAGTGTGACATGTCATGAGGATGTTAGGAGAATTCAGGGTGACTTGGATAGGCTGGGTGAGTGGGCAGATACTTGGCAGATGACGTTTAATGTGAATAAGTGTGAGGTTACCCACTTTGGGAGTAAGAACAGGAAGGCAGATTATTATCTGAATGGTGTAGAGTTAGGTAAGGGAGAAATACAAAGAGATCTAGGAGTCCTTGTTCATCAGTCGCTGAAGGTGAATGAGCAAGTGCAGCAGGCAGTGAAGAAGGCTAATGGAATGTTGGCCTTTATTACAAAGGGAATTGAGTACAAGAGCAAGGAAATCCTCTTGCATTTGTACAGGGCCCTGGTGAGACCACACCTGGAGTATTGTGTGCAGTTTTGGTCTCCAGGGTTAGGGAAGGACATCCTGGCAGTAGAGGAAGTGCAGCGTAGATTCACAAGGTTAATTCCTGGGATGTCCGGACTGTCTTACGCAGAGAGGTTAGAGAGACTGGGCTTGTACACGCTGGAATTAAGGAGATTGAGAGGGGATCTGATTGCAACATATAAGATTATTAAGGGATTGGACAAGATAGAGGCAGGAAATATGTTCCAGATGCTGGGAGAGTCCAGTACTAGGGGGCATGGTTTAAGAATAAAGGGTAGGTCATTTAGGACAGAGTTAAGGAAAAACTTCTTCTCCCAGAGAGTTGCGGGGGTCTGGAATACACTGCCTTGGAAGGTAGTGGAGGCCAATTCTCTGGATGCTTTCAAGAAGGAGCTAGATAGGTATCTTATGGATAGGGGAATCAAGAGATATGGGGACAAGGCAGGAACCGGGTATTGATAGTAGATGATCAGCCATGATCTCAGAATGGTGGTGCAGACTCAAAGGGCCGAATGGTCTATTTCTGCACCTATTGTCTATTGTCTATAGTAGCTTATGGATGTCAGTTGGCATTCAGAGGGAACCCACAGAGTCTTGGGGAGAATGTACAAACTTCTTACGGACAGTGGCAGGAATTGAACCCCATTCACTGGCATTGTAAAGTGTTATGCTAACCGCAATGCTACCTTGTCACCCAATAGCAGAAAAACTAGAAAATACAGTAACATTGATGAAGAAGTATAGTAAATTGTTTGATGGAACTATAAGCACCACTCATTTATGTAGCCCCAATTCAATTAAACACTATAATACTTAAATGAACACTAATAAAAGGTGCTAGTTAATTCAGCTTCATCAGTGCACATTTCTATTGGCCTTTGCAAGTATTCACACACTAGGACTCATTAAGCTCCATAACTTTCCACAACAGTGGCAGGGTACATGACTTTCCTTAGCTGGGCAAATCATCTGAGCATTAATCTACCCAGTTATGTTATTCATTAGTCTGAGAGGTTAATCAGTTGCAATCAAACTTGATCGAAAAGGAAATGCAAATCTGGAAAGTGATTGGTAAAATTTGGTAGGATTGAATGTTATAATAATGTTTAAGTAATATACAGGGACATATAACTAAAACTAACTTGTCTTATTTAGTGGCTTTAAATAAAAACATCCCAAATAAATCCTTAAAATACAGGCAGAAATAGATGTGAAGGCAAAGATTGAGATATTAGGTGGGGACTAATTTTAAGGATTGTCTTACAAAAGATAGAGAATTTGGGAAGGGAATGCCAGTGTCTGCTCTGGATGAATGGATGACTGAAAGTGCAGTCATCAATGGCTGGATAATGAATGGGATATGGACGAGTGGCCAAAGTGAGACAAATACAAGTTTCTAGCACTTTGTGAGGGTGAAAGATGTTAAAGTCTTAGGTAGGACATACCAAGACAGTAGTTAAACTCGATAATTAAAGTGTTAAATTAGGCACATGTTGCCTGGGAGCCAACAAACACATCAGTGAGAAAGTAGAGTTAGTTTTAAATTTTGAGTTTGTGTGAAAGGCTGTTGGGTGTTGAATCATTGTGGCCGAAAATTTCTGGAAAACACGGCCACATTGAAAAAAAGAACATTACAAATTGTTAAGTTTGCAGTTTACATCTGCCAAACTAAAGATAATGATGACAATAAGATAAGATATGCAGATACAAGTGTATTATTTCTTTCGCAACACAGATTGGGACACAAACTGTAGAAATTATGAATATCTTTTCCGACTGTGAGCCTCTCCTTATCAACATGCACAATACTTGACCCAAGTCAGGGTAGCAAAGTGACATAACAGACAATGTCGCAGCCACAAAGCTCAGTGGATACCAGTTTGATCTTGAACAAGGATGTTGTTTGTTGGACTCGGCACATACTCCTTGTAACTGTATGCATTTACCCCCAATGCTCCACCCTTCTGTCAAATCCCTAGCATTATTTTGGCTAGTAGTAATTTACAGCAGCTAATTATCCTCCTGGTGGCAGGTGGTGTTGAGAGAAAGTATTACGAGATAAAGCATTGGTGGGATTGCTCTGAGAACCAGCAGAGACTCAATGGGCTGAATGGATTCATTCTCTTTTGTAATGTAAGTGAACATATAAGAAATGAATTCTCCAAATTTCAGAAACTGGACAGGTTTTCCCCTTCACATTCATCCCCCTGAGGATTTTGCTTTGCCCTCACACCTTTACAGTGTTAGCTCTGAACAGGATCAACTTTCCATGGCCATTAATGATTTGCCTGTAATGTTCATTACTAAAGAACCTGGGGCAAGCCTAATTGTCAAAATGCTTTAAATGTACAGGCTTCCAGAGACAATACGAACCAGAAGAGAATTCACAGAAAGTAGCAGGACCATAAATCAAAAGCTTTTCTTCAGTCATTTAGTTTTTAAGTTCTGCTAAACTGTGCTACGAGTATTGGAACTCAATGAACTGATCACTTTGCGTTTCTTTACTTTGTTTCTCTGCAGACAAGTGTTACACTTTTCTACCTTATTTCATTATGATCTCTTTCTCTTTCTGCCATGAAGATGTCCTAGTGGAGGATAAACAGCCTGCTCCTGTAGTTCAATTGAACTTGGGGGTGCATTGTGGGAAAGCATCCAGCAAGGTTACATGGGAAGCAGCAACCACACTCATCACTGCACCACACAGATCTGACAATTAATCATCTTAAATTTAATGATGCATAATTTTTTAAATTGTTAAATTCCATCAATGGTTACTTTTCTTTTACTGGTCTCACTTTCTTTTGCTTTCATTTTCTCCTGACTGCATATATAGCTTGCCAATGGTAAGCTATCCTAGCCCATAGATTTCAGAAAATCTAATGCAAAGCAAAAGATTAGGCAAAAAGAATAAAGCAGACCAGTTATGGAATTTTGTAATTTTTAAAAATCAAATTATGCTCCAAAAGGATTTTTTAAAATCAATGATCTTTGGATTAAAATTTAATACAAGTTGGAAATGGACTTTGCGAATGAAGTAGAGATTCCCATTTCACAGAATTTTAAGCCTTCTACCATGATCTCTGACCTTCTCCCTTCACACCATCATCCTCAATTTCTAGCTCAATACTCCCAGCTTATCAAAGCTGTGCTTTTAGTCACAACTAATCATTTCACTTACTACCTTTGAATATTTGCAGTAATTCATGCAGTAACATTCAGTAACTAAATTTGCAGTAATTATTATTTACACTCAGTGGCTACTTTAGTAGGTACACCTGCTCATTAATGAAAATATCTAATCAGCCAATCATGTGGCAGCAACTCAATGCATAAAAGCATGCAGACATGGTCAAGAGGTTCAATTGTTGTTCAGTCCAAAACCAGAATAGGGAAGAAACGTGATCTAAGTGACTTCAACCATGGAATGGTTGTTGGTGTCAGACAAGTGGTTTGAGTTCAAATTTCAAAAGTTCAAAGTAAATTTATTATCAAAGTGCATATATGTCACTATACATGACCCTGAGATTTGTTTCCTTGTGGGCATATTCAATAAGTCCAAAAACCATAACAGAATCAATGAACCACCAGGGTGGACACACAACCAATGTGCAAAAGACAACAATCTATGCAAATACAAATAAGGAAAAATTAATAATAATAATAAAAAAAATAAATAAGCAATCAATATCGAGAACATGAGATGAAGAGTCCTTGAAAGTGAGTCCATAGGTTGTGGGAACAGTTCAGTGATGGGGGGAGTGAAGTTGAATGAAGTCATCCCCACTGGTTCAAGACCCTAAACCTGGTGTTGCATCCTGAGGATCCTGTACCTTCTTGATAGCAGCAGTGAGAAGAGAGCTGGGTGTCTCTGATTATGGATGTTGTTTTCCTGCGATAGCACTCCATGTGGATGTGGCCAGTGGCGTGGAGAACTTTAACCAATAATGGACTGCGCCGTATCCACTATTTTTTTGTAGGATTTCCCGTTCAAGAGCCCTGGTGTTTCCATACCAGGCAGTGATGCAACCAGTCAATACACTCTCCACCACACATCTATAGAAGTTTGCGAATTATTAGATGTCATGCAAACATGTCTTTGCAAACATCTAAAAAAGCAGAGGCACAGTCATACTTTCTTCATAATTGCACTCATATACTGAGCCCGGGAATTTAAAGTTGCTGACCCTCTCTACCTTGACCCCTCCCTTCATGTGGCTCATGGACCTCTGGTTTCCTCAGAAACTGCTTATCTCCTGAGATTTCACACATATCAATCTCTAGAGTTTACAGAGAATGGTGCAAAAAACAATAAACATCCAGTAAGTGGCAGTTCTGTGGGCAAAAACACCTTGTTAATGAGAGAGGTCAGAGGAGAATGGCCAGACTGGTTCAAGCTGACAGGAAAGTGACATCAACCATGCATTACCAACAGTGGTGTGCAGAAGAGCATCGCTGAAAGCAC